>NC_063436.1:3081188-3381188 GCF_020379485.1 Brassica napus | reverse complement strand
TTTTGTTTACATTGGCATGCATAAAGTTAAATCCCTTTTGGTAGTCGGAAACTGATCCGGACCAGTTTTTTTACGTTGGCATGTATAGTGAAGCTTTTCTTTTGTTTGAAAACTCTCGATTCTTATGAATTGATGGAGAATCTTCAATAAACCTCATCTTTTTATTCATCATTTCTTTTCTTTTGGAGCTAATAACTTATGATTAAGATTGCTCCTGTTAATACTTATCCACTTTTATCTATTGTGTAATCAGGACCAATCCTGATATTTACAAGAAAAAGTAAGTACATGTATCCAACCAACTTTACAAAAAAAAAGTACAGGGTTCTAGTTTGTTTCCAAACTTTTTTGGTCTCATATCAAATACATGTACTGAAAAGGAAGTACATGTGTATATACTACGTACTGAAATCTGTACATGTGTATGTAATGTACTGACTAATATCTGGATTATTTTTTTGGAGATTGCTACCTAAAATCTAAGACCGTGACATCTGAACTATTTAAATCGAATACGAATCATTGTAATTTTCTAAACTAGCTGATCCACACCGACTCCAAAAGAACGTGTCACTAGTATGTTAAAGCAGCGGTGAGAAACAATGTTTTCAAACTTTGTTGCGATATAGTTACGCATTGACAGAATTGTGGTGGACGAGTCTTATGGATGACAAAATGTCGACGTTCGATAGACACAGCATAAAAAGACAAAGCCTAATGCCGTCTTAACTCAATACACCTCTTCGATGTGAGAAACAACATACCATATTCTTCAACCTCCTGAATCTCCATTATTTTCTTGACTCAAATTGTACTAAACATTTTCCTTCATTTTTTTCTCTCTTATAATGTCAAGGAATAAACAAACAAATTTTATAAAGAGAAGAGAATAATCAATACTGTAAGTATTTGTTTTGCAAATCGAATGGTATGACAGACAGTAACTTTGGACTGAAGCTGAAGCATCAGAATCTCTTTTTTTCATTATCTTCTTTATAATAATAGATTAGGCTTCTTGGAATTCCTCGCCATGTGAGTAATAGTTACAAGATTTCTTTCTAAGTTACCAATTCTTATTGACCTTACTCCGGAACAAAAAGTAAGTAAAAAAATTCTCTAGTTTGTGTGCAAAAATGAAATTGCTGATGAATGTGACCCGATCGTTCATCAAGATATTTGTCGTATGCAAATTATTGGAGGTTGTAAAATCAAATATTTTGATGTGCCACCTCACAAATATTAACAAATTATTTGCAGTTCCAGCCCATGTTCAAGAGAGTCAAGAGTACTCCTCCTTTAGGTAGTCCTCTTCTTCACCAACAATTACCAACTAAATGAAAGGTACTTAACCTCTTTATGTAACTTTCCCATCACCAAACCATAATAAAACTGATAAGCATCAAACCTATCTTCTTATCTATACATCATTCTCAAACACCTTCGTCAACGCTTAAAGATTAATACACACACACACAAAGTGTATTATCTACTCATCTTTTTTCTTTTCTTGAACACCATCTTCTCATCTTTATTATGTGTATGTATATACACAATGTTCATTTATTAATCTGGAATACTTGAAAAAGAAAAAGACCAGAATATAAATATAAAGCTAAAGCATAAAACATCAAATTCTGGACATTTTATACATCTATTTTTGTTTATACATTTCTCCCTGTCGTCTATTAGCTCAACATTCATACAAATAATGCTATTGTCCACAAAAGATCATTGTGTTTACAATAACAAGGGACCAACAAGGCTACCGCCAAATCATTTGCTTCACGTAAAGCGAGACCATCTAACCACCTCTATGAAAAAAGAAACATACATTCTGTGGACAAATATCTTTAAAACATTATTTATTTTTTAATTTTAATATAAAGAAAGTTGGTTTTAAAATGATGTTAATAATCATAAAAATAGCACATGTCCTTTTATTTTTAAATAAATAATTATTATTCCTCCACAGATATATTAGTTAAACAACACAGGAAAAAATACACTCTTTATCAAAGAGAACCAAAAGATAAGGAAGCAGGGAGGGAGGATAAAGACATTTCAACTCACCACCTCCTCTCTCTACTTCTTCTTCTTCTTCATCATCTCTCTGTCTTCTGTAATAGAAACACAACCCAATGGGTTCAATGTCAAACCCCAACCCATGGTCTCCATACGACTCCTACAACGACTGCTCTCAAGGAGTCTGCAACATCTACTGCCCGCAATGGTGCTACCTAATCTTCCCTCCTCCTCCTCCTTCCTTCCTCGACGACGAAGACGAAGACTCTCCCTCATCCTTCTCCCCTCTCCTCATCGCCCTCATCGTGACCCTCGTCACCGCCTTCATCCTCGTCAGCTACTACACTCTCGTCTCTAAATACTGCCGCCGCCCCAGCCGCGAAACCTCCTCCGACGGCCGTAACATTACTGAATCCAACTCCAATGCGGTGGCTGGAGATGGTCTCAACGACGCTTTGATTAAATCGATAACGGTTTATAAGTACAAAAAGGGAGATGGACACGTGGACGGTTCTGATTGCTCGGTTTGTTTGAGTGAGTTCGAAGAGGACGAGAGCTTGAGGCTGTTGCCGAAGTGTAACCACGCGTTTCACCTACCGTGCATCGACACGTGGTTGAGGTCTCACTCTAACTGCCCTCTCTGCCGCGCTTTCGTCACCGGAATCAATAATCCGATAACCCAATCCAACGCCGTTCATCCGATCGCGACGGAGTCTGTTAATCGCGGCGGAGGAGGAGCCGCGGAGGTTAATTTAACCGCGGCGGGTTACGATCACCGAACCGGTGACTCGGTAGTCGTCGTCGAGGATCTGGAAATTGGATTGAGATCGCAACCACCGGAGGAGCAGCGAGACGCGACGAAGGATGAAGAAGATCCTCCGCCGCGGATTCGGAGATCGGTGTCGTTGATCGCTGATGTACTGCGGGAGATTGACGACGAAGTATCTGCCGGAGTCGGGACTTCACAGCAGCGGCAGCGAGAGGAAGATGGAGATGGCGAAGGAAAAACGCCGAAGAGTTCAATGGGGATGAAGAGATCGGTATCGACGGGAAGATTCATCTTCTCGAGGCACGATCGAGCTAGAAATTACAGTTTACCCAATTGAATACTGTGAAACATTATTTCTTAATGAACCTTTTTACTGTATTTATTAGTAAATTAATGATGATTTTTATACACTTCACTACAAAGATCTATCTAGTGATCACTTTTTCAAACGCTGGAAAGTAAGAGCTTGATTGGTTTCCCCGCTATAACCCGCAAACGCAGCTTTTGCGGTTGGTAGCGGTTGATAGCGTTTCGAAACAATCATACAAACCACTACCAATCGCTTCAAACCGCTCCGAACCTCTTAAAATCAAAAGCTGGTTCCAGCTAGCGTTTGCGGTTGCGGGCGGTTGCGGGAGGATAATTTTTTAAAAAAACTATATAAATACAAAAATAAAAATATTCAATAAATTTTTTTAAATGAAATTATGAAAATACTAAAATATATCTATTATATTTTAATTAATATTATAAAATTTTAAAATAAAAATATTTTCTATAATTTAAAAAATTTAAAACTATAACTTTGAAAATATAATTTACATATTTATTATAATATTATGATTTTTGATATTTTTATAATTATATAAATGTAAATATTGTTAATTTATTATTAACCGCTGTTGTATTTGGTAGTTAACCAGTCATAAGTATCCCGCAAACGCACCAATTTCTCACCGCAGAACCAGTCGTACAAATCTCTTAAAACCGTTAGAAACCGCAACCACCCGCAGCCGCAAACGTCCGCAGCCGCAACCGCAACCGCTGCGTTTGAACCAGTCAGACCCTAAAAGTGTTCATTACTTTAAGTACTTCTGTTCCCTCCTAAATTTGTGGAGCGTATAGTACAAGTTATAAAGCAATGTGGTTTATTTTATTTTTAAGGAAAACCGTCGGTGAGACTTGAGAGAGGGGGAATAAAATTACTTTTTAATAAGAAAAAAAAAATTTAATATCAATCATTGATAATCAATAAGAAAAAAATGTAGTGTATGTGTGACTAAATGTGAGTTAATAATTCATATTATGTTATAAATTTTCTGTAACAGGGATTTGATGATTTATTAGCAAACAATGTTTATAAAACATTGTGTACTTTCGTTTCTGGTCTGCTATTGATATCTTAATCGACAAACTTTTAAATTTACTAAAAGTGTGAAAACCAGGTCATCGGATATATCGATCATATATAGATGTCAGATGATAATTGATATAGCCAGCCAACAGTCAAAATCTTATCCTTCCCTTCCAAAGCCATCGTGTCGTATTATTGGATTTTACAGCACCCCACGTCTGAATCTGTTAAGTGTGTTGCCACACAATAGATATATTCAGATGGTGTTACAAAGAAAAAAGATATTCAGATTTTGTTTGCATTGCATTTTTGAAACATTGCATGTTTACAAGGAAAAGAGGTCGTATTACGCTATATTAAAAACACAACTCCAAAACATATATAGCACCTTTCATTTCCTTTAAAATACATAAAAGGGGTAAGTAAATGTGAACATGTTGACCTTTGCATATACATAATCCAAAAGAAACATTGTTGACAGAGGAAAAGTTGGAGAGCAGAGAAGACTCTTTGATACATGCAAGACTCCTTCTGAATATTGATCATCTAGTTTCTGAGTGGAGCAGAAAATGAAGAAAATCGTGTACGGGTATGGGTCCTATGGACCCAACAAAAATCATATTAACCACTCGTCAGTACTCAATACTATACAAATTTAGAAAAAAAAACAATAACTCAATGATCTTTTTGGATCATGAATCATGTCTGAAGGAATCTCATAGAAATATAAATTAAAACGAAGTCACGGGGATAATATATCACACAAAGACTCTTTTTTTTGTTCAAAACAAAGACTTTAAAACGATAACCACACAAAGAAATTGTCATGATATCTTTTCGTGAGCTTGAGTCTCTCTTTCACGTTGTGTATGATTTTTGTTGAGTGTTTTTGCCTTTTTGTGAGCGTGTAAGCATATTCATACACAATCCATAATAAACCTAATATATGATTATTAACCTAAATAGAAATTATTTTCGAGTTAGTATAATTCTTCATAAACAATTTGAAAATATGTACTAGTAACATAATTAAACCTTTCCCTATGTATATAGACAAAAACATGCGCTAAGCCTAGAGAAACATGTACCAATATGTTAAAGAACAGGGATCTATATTAAAGGCTAGAAAAAATGTGTACAAACATGTTAGAGAACTGGCCAAAGAATGTGAAAAATGTGAAAAACATCCGGGTTACACAATGACTTATTTATTTTATACTACTATTCAAAAAAATGGAGATCATGTATTAGACATCGTGAACGTTTATCGCATCTTCGTTGATAACACGATCACCATATGTATAATACATTATCCAAATTTTACGTGGTCTTATGATAACATTACTTTCATGCAGAACAACTTCACAAATGAGACTACTTATTCACAGTAATTTAGCTAAAAAGGGAAATACATAAATAAAAAGAAGTCCGCATTTAGCTGTCTTTTCAAAACAGAAAAGGGGAAATAACAAATCAAGAACACACAGAAAAAAACAAGACAAGAGAAACACGATTGTTAGGTCTTGTTCATCGTGTTTCAGATTGAATGGATCAGAGAAGAAGAGGTGATCCAAGAATATACATCGTCACTCTTCTGTTTCTGTCATGTATCCTCTCAGGAGGAGTCCTTCTCGGACTTTACCTCCACCAACATGATCCGAATCCTCTGTTTCTGCAAGCGGGTATGTTCTTCGTTTGTGTCCCTTGGCTCTTCTGGCTCTTGGCTTACGTTTACTCCTGCGTCCTCAAGCCTTGCGCGGTCTCTGTGAGCAAGAAGAGCGTTACAAGTTTTGATCCGGAGAAAGGCGAGGAGAAGAACAACAAGAATGTGTCGGAGAATGCAATGCCAGCTTCAGATCCTGTGGCTGAGGCCGAGCCGAGTGAGAAAGCCAACTCTCATTGACGTGTGAGACAAGGAATGCTACCATGTGAAGGACCCATAGAAGAAGTATTTGTTCTGTTGTGGCTTTAATTTTTGTTTTTTCTTTTCTTATGGTTTTTGATGAATTAAGAAATTAAATCATTAACCAAAACAAAAGATCTCTCAGAAACAGAGCAACAAAGCAATAGCACTTACTGAAAGTAGTTAAATAAGAAACAGAGTATTTTAATTTATTTCATTTATCTGTAGTGAAGATGAATATTCGTCTTCTTCCTCCTGACATCAGAGGTGCAAGCATCAGCTGAAGAAGAAGATGTCAAGCAACCAAATTTCCTATTCACTTCTCTCCACACACTTATCTTCTTCTTCCAAACGATGAACAACACATTCATGATTCTAAATCTCAAGCCCTAACAGCTTTTAAGTTTTTACTTGTCTTCTCCATTTCATCATCATCATCACCAGAACCCCCAATCTCTTCTTCTTCTTATCTTCTATAGCCCTAATCTCTTTAGCCACTGTATTACTACTATCTGATGCCAAGAAACAAACAGAACCTGAGCAATTTTTTAAAAAGTTTTGACTAGGACAAAAATAACCTCCATCAAAGAAGATCCATAAACTTTATTTCAAATTCGTTTTTGATTAAAAAACAAATAGCTTTGTCCTTCAAATAAATAATAGGTATTCAATGTTTGTAGTGTTTCAAAAAAAAAAAAAGCTTCAAACTTCAGAAGGAGTCTTTGTTGTCATTTGATCAACGGCATGAACAACGTTCTGAAGCTCCTCCCAAATGGCTTTGTAGACCATCCTTTGTCTGTTCACTGCAGACTGTCCCTCAAAAGCCGATGATACCACATTGATGCTACAAAAAACATACATAATACATTAAGCAATTCTGTTGTTCAGTAACAGAATCATCTAATATGAAAAGCAAAAGTAAAGATTCTTGCTTGGTATATTTATCTGTTTCTGCTACTACAAGAATTCAAAATCTTAACACCAGGAGAACAGATGATGGATCAAGTTCTAACTTAAACCCCAACTTTGATGATTCTACAAAGTAAAGATTGAATGATACTGGTTGAACTCGAAAGCTTTTTGGATTTTGTTTTCCACACAGTACAGAGCAACTTAATTATCAATATTCTTACCAAGCTATGAAGAAAAAGACATCTCAAAAAGTGATATATGTTTCTATATCTATCAAACTTCAATAAACACTACTCCTAGCACTCACACATCAGTAATTAATAACGAATGGATTGGGAATATAATACGAGTTATGCAGAGTAGTTACCAAACATGACGTCCATCTCCAGACATATCCTTGACAGAAACTGACTCTGCATTCAACTGTTCTTTGATCTGCACAACAAAACAAATCCATATGTGTTGATAAACCGAAAAAAAAGAATCGAGCTTTACTCACACTTACATAAACAAAACAGATTCCTTCTGAGACAAAGATTCCTCTTTTATGATCTTAACTTCCTAATCTTCGATCATTTGAGCTACTGAGAAGAGTGAGAGTCATCAGAAACCACAACACACAAAGATTTAAAAATCGAACCTTTAGCTCCATGGACTGCATAAGGGTTTGATCAATAGACCCAGCATCGTTGATTTGAGAGGATCTAGCACTGAACCCACGGCTGCGAATGTCCACGACACCAAACCCAGAAACTCCTTTGCCGAAAATCGACGAAGACGGCGCAGCAGTCTCTCCGCGAGACAAAACGGCGCTTAAACATCTCGAGCTGGAGCTTCTCGCGGCGGCGGCACATGAGAGAGTTGATAGAAACGAAGCGAAGGGTCTCTTTGGAGACTGGAAGAGGAGATGAAGGCTCGCTCTAGTGGAGGAGAGAAGAACGTACGGACGTGTTGTCGCCATCAAGGTAGTCGCCATTGCTGAGCGTTGGGTTGGGGAAGAGAGCAAAATGTTTTGGGAAACATACAAAAAAAGTTGAATATGGGCTGGGCTGGGCTATACACCACAGTAAAGTTTAATTCACTTGTACTTTTCTTGTTTCGGTTGAGCTAAAACAAATTTTTTCTATGTTTCTTTTCCTGTTTTTTTTTTGCTAAAAATTTCTGTATACTTCTTGTGCTATAATTATCATTCAATTATTTTTGTAAATAGGTGGTTCGTTACGTAACTCTTGAAACTCATCAGTAGAAAACGTTAACGGTTAAACAAGAAAAACAAACAATTCCGATGACAATCAAGTACAAATATTTATTGACGTTATTATCTTACAAAATACCTGAACTATTTCTACCTCGTTCGTAAAAGTTGTTTATCTGTTTTCTTGTCCAATTCCGCTGGGCTCAATCAAGTAACTGGCATTGTTAGTTGTTATTATAGATGATAGAACGATCACAGAACATATATCTTGTATGTGTTTCACTTTTATGACTATGTGGGGTTTGCACACTGCCTAGTGATAATCATAGATGATAGAAGGACCGTAGAACAAATAGATATCTTGTGTTGTTTTTTTTTTCTTTTTGCCTCTTACTGGTTATAATCGTTGTACGACTAGACATGGTGGTGGTCCAAAAGAGAATCGAATGTGAAACATGTCGTCAACATCTTACATTTTGTCTTGATGGGTTTTACAACATGTGAACTTTTAACTAACAAAAAAAAATCATAAACATCGCATCTATTGTGGTTCAGTTTAAGGCTCCAAATGGAAAAAGCGGACCAAGCGTTGCGGATCTAGCGGATCAAGTGGATCGAGCAAAACAAGAGTGGATCTAGCGAATCTAGCAGTACAAGTGTGGATCAAGCGGATCTAGTGGTCCAAAACATTTATTTGAATGGTGAAAGTGGATAAAAAGCGGTCTATAGAACACTGTACAAATTTAAAATAATTATATACAATTTGTATTTGTATTTTTTTTTATTAAAATTAATTATTAAATAATATGTTACCATAAGTATAATTTTTATACAAAATATAATAGAAAATTAATCTAAACATATATAATCTAATTGCTTTAGAAAACTAGTTATCTTTGATTCATTAAAGATACTTTATAAATAATAATGTATTTACAAATTTAAAATATTTATTTTAAAAATAATTTATAAATGCAAATAGTTGAAAAAAACTGTTCATATTAATATAACATATATGTATAATTATTCTGACCTGTAATATTTAACATATCTAATATGAATGTTTTAAAAATAATTATAAATTTTGGTCAAATAATATAACACTTTAAAATTATAAAATTTTCAACTAATATTATAAATGTTTTTCAATTTTGTAAAATAGATTTCATAAATATAGTAGATAAAATATAAATGATGTTTCTATATAAGAATTGTTCACTTTCTTGTGACTAATAATATTTAAAAAGGTAAAATAAAATTAAAAATAAAAAAAGGATGGACCGCTCGTTACACTCTAAAAATGGAGTGTTTCAACTGTTTACGAGCAGATCAGTATTTTGCTCACATTTTTTCACTTTTTTAGACCGCTAGTGGAGCAGATTTTTTAAATATTATTTCAACAATAGAGCATACACACTTGTTATATTTTCTTGAATGGATACTTGGTTACGGATGCTCCGCTGTGGTGTAAGAACCACCTTTTAGACCACTTCCCATTCAAACACTAAGTAGCTGATTACAGTTCCTTATTAATGAAGATTTTCCATGAAAATGATGATGTAAGTAAACCTAAAGTGCTCTCATTAACACCGTTCATTTAATTCCAATAGGGGTCGAAATGATTGTGGAGTAAAACAAACTTGCTAAATGAGACAAGTTTAACTATGGGACAAAACAAACGTACTATATTAGATAAATTTAAGTTTAGTTGTCGCTCTAACTGCGTTCATATTTCACTAAAGGAATCGACAGGTAACAATGAAATTGGTGATGGGGTACAATCAGAATTAGTATGTGGCTATCGTGAGTCGAACATAACAATTTGAATACGCAGAATATAACGAACACCAAAAAAGATTAGTGATTATAAGTGTGGTATACATAATTGAAGTGTGGTATACATAATTGATCATGGGCATATGCAAGTAAAACATTTGTTATAAATTTTCAAAAAATTTAAATTAATTTATATAAATATATGCTTTAAAATTTAAAAATACTTTATTAAATTATTATAGTCCTCAAAATTTGAAGACCAATTTTAATCGTACAAAGTTAATACTTACCAGTTTTAACCAATTATTTATAATTTCTTCGGATAATCCCTTATATATTAAAAGAGAAGCATTGTAATAAATGCATTCACATTATAATAGACACGTGTCAGCCTCACAATGATTTGATAATAAATATGCTAATGCATTCACACTATAATCATAAATGTGTTCACACTATGTACTTTATATTTTTTTTAATATAAAACTCATATACATAGTTCCAATAAAACTCTGGATTTTTTGGTTCGAATAAAAATAGATAACGAATCAAAAGTCAAACTCTATATATATTATTTTTATATTTACGGATAAAGTTGAACAAAATATTCATAAATTTTGATTCGATTCGTTATCCGTTTTGATTTGAACAAAAAAATCTGGATACTTGAAACTCTACGAAACAAATCAAATACTAGAATACAATATCAAAAAAAGAAGCAAATCACAAATACCAATATTTTTAGGAACATATATCTAATTCAATATGTTATATGCATATATATACATATATATAAAGAATTATATATATATATGTTATATATATTATACTTTATATCAGTTTTAAAATATTTTTATGAATTAAATTTATTATATTAGGTACTAGAATTTAAAAGGTTATATAATGTTTTATTTTGTAATGAAATGTTATTATAAAAATTATTTTTAAAATTTTATTTTATTTACGAATCAAATAGGATATTCTTTAAAATTCTAAAACATTTCGGATATCTGAGTCACCGAATATCTAGGTGGCTAAAGATCGAATCGACAAGAATGCTTTCAAATACTCAGATATTTGATATGTGTCCACCCTTATTTACAGATATAATTTTATTTTCTTTATATAAAAAAAATGACTAATGTCAAGGTCTTTTTTAGTTTAAATTAATTTTAATTTTATCTTTATGTATTATTTTGTACAAAAATGTCATTTAATATTAATTAACAATATCTTTATATATTTTTCAACTATTTTATATACTTTTTACATAAACATACATGTGCACCTTGATGTGAGCACCTTCTAACTAAGTATTAACCACAACTGAAGTATCTAATTTTTTTGAAAGTTGAAATATTTTTTCTTAATGCTTCTTTCACTACCGACCAAATTGTAGTGAAATGATTTGTCTTAATAATATTCTTTTCTATTTCTTAAACTATTATCTGTTTAAAAACTATAATATGAAACTATTGGTTCAACATAACGACTATCTAAAATTCATAATATGAAAATAAATAAATAGTATTAATTTTTGGTTTTTACCGAAAAAACCAAAAAATCAAACATTTTAACCGAATAAACTGAAATGAATATTAATTTAAAATAATAGTTATATTTTAGAAGATTAAAAACAAAAAAAAACGTAAAACCTAACCAATATCCAGATAAAACAGATTTAGTGTTTTTTATTAAAAATAACGAAACTAATAATCACATCCCGCGCAAGGCGCGGGTTATTACCTAGTACTGTATTATTTGATGAAGCTGGTTTAGATAATTTAATATACATATATAACTACAAAGAATTACGCACTTCAACCTGCTGTACAATAAAAATTGTTGAATGAGTCTTTTTAGCCGGCCCTCACTCCATTTAAGACCAGGTCTAGTCAGTTCAACCTGCTGTATACTCCATATATTAATCAGTTTCCTTTATGTCCCCGGTTATAATTTATGTATTTTGGTTCATAATGGTTGCTTTTAATTTTATTGAACGAAAATCTATGTGTTGCTGAACTTCCAATCTCTTAGGAAAGTGGCTGCGATTTATTCTAACAAAACTGCAGTAATATCCCGTGTACGTTTGTAGTCCATATATGTATACTACATGCATAAGCCGTGTTCAACCAAGTTCTATAAAACTCTAAGCTGGGTTTAGTCATTGCGTAGTTCCGTGGATGTTAGGAATGCTTTATGTTATAATACACATTAAGCTGCATACAAATGACTTTAGTCTCTAAGAACCGTCAAAAGTTTTAAAGTAGAAATATATAAGCCGGTTTAGTCATTGGGTAATTCTTACCAAATCTCTCTTTTTTAATTGATCCATTAGGGTTGGTATGATAATTTTAAAGAATAAATTATTACGATGTCTTTGACTGTTTATTTTCTCTTGGCACAACCGCATAAAATATTTCATTGACCTATATTTTTTTTTAAATGTTATATGGATCATAAGATTTTTAAGTTATTAAACTTTTATTGAAATTAAGTTTAAAATGTTTATGCCAATTCTTGCATTCTTGCATTCGTTATTGATATTATGATTATGACTGGTTTTCCCGCTATCACCCGCAAACGCAGCTTTTGCGGTTGGTAGCGGTTGCTGGCGTTTTGCAACAATCGCTCAAACCGCTCTAAACCGCTCCAAATCGCTCAAAATCGCTCTGAACCTCATAAATTCAAAAGCTGGTTCCAGCTAGCGTTTGCGGGAGGATAAAAAAAATTATTTTTTTTCCAAAACAATATAAATACAAAAATAAAAAAATTCAATAAAAAATTAAATTGAAATTATAAAAATGCTAAAATATATCAATTATATTTTAATTAATATTATAAAACTTTAAAATAAAAATATTTTCTATATTTTTAAAAAATTTAAACTATAACTTTCTAAATATAAATTTTATATTTATTATAATATTATTATTTTTGATATTTTTATAATTGTATAAAATGTAAATATTGTTAATTTATTATTTAACCGCTGTTGCATTTGGTAGTTAACCAGTCATAACTATCCCGCAAACGCACTAATTTTTAACTGCAGAACCAGTCGTACAAATCTCTTAAAACCGCTAAAAACCGCAACCACCCGCATCCGCAAACTCCCGCAACCGCAACCGCAACCGCTGCGGTTGAACCAGTCAGGCACTTAATATAACACGTTATGAATCCAACCACTCTAAATTTATATCTAACTGTTTGTTTATCAAACGTTCATTTCGATTTTGTGTTGCCTCTTCATTGCTAACCGTCACAAACAAGACAAGTTTTAAGATTTTACTAGATTTTGACCCGCGCTTTGAAAGCGCGGGATTATCTTTTATTGAAAATTCAACTAATCCGTCAGTTCACTAATATGTTAAGTCATAGGCGTTGGATTTTAGGTTCAGTTTCAGTTTTTTATTTGTGCCAATTCGATTGTGATTTTGTTTATACAGTCCAAAATATATAGGAACCGTTTGATTATTTATGAACATGATTTTAGTTTATGTTGGATTATTTTGGTTTTTGGTTTGATTCGGATAATAACATTAGGAACCTGATAAAATAGAGTTCAATTCAGTTTTTTCGTTTCCATATTTGGATAATTTTGAATAATTTGGATAAAAAAGTTACATTTTGGATTTTGTTAGATACAATATCAGATAACTCGGATAAATTTAAATATTTTAAACAATTTTTTTGGGTGATTCAGTTATTTCGGAAAATTAAGACAATTTTGAATATCTCGGATGAAAAGTAGTAGAGTAATCTATTTTTGGTTGTTTCGGTTATAAGTAGTATTTTTAGAATATTTTACAACTTTAAACTAAGAATAATTAATATTTTGAGGTTCATCCTTCATATTCAGATTAATTATTTTGGTTTTATAGCTACAGCATTTTTATTAGAATTTTAACATTTGAGTTTAGATGTCTATAAGTTATTTTATTTTTTTAGTATACATATTTTTCAGTCAAATATTTGTTAATATTTCTGGTTGTTTTGATATGGACGTTTGGTTTTCGGATATGTTCTAATTTGTAATTTTTTTAGTTTTTGATTTAGTTCTGATTTGATTGTGAGAGTTAGTTTTTGGTTCAAAAAGATATATAACTGTTTAGTTCTTTATAAACTCCATTTCGTTTTTTTTAGTTTTCGGTTTTGTTTAGAAAAAATGTTAGAAATCAACTAAAAATTTTAAGTTCAGTACAATTTATGTTTAGTTTATAATATTGATAATTTTAAAATAAATATAATAAATTATATTACTTTGCGTTCTCATTTATTTTTTACTTTCGTATTAATTCTGTTAATTTGGTTCTTATATGCATAATTATATAAATATTTTAGAATAAATGATATAGTATATCAATACAATTTAAATAAAGATGAGATTAGCTCAGCCATTATTTTCATTATTGTATATAGGCTTTTTCTTTAATATCTATACTTACATTTGGACTTTGTTTAATTTTAATTGTAAAACACGAACTGGGCTTCAGACAATATTGTTGCTTTGTTGGTCCAGAAATAGTCAATGTAGAGTTTTTTTTTGTTGTCAAAATGTCTAAAGTTATTGGGTGTGATTGGTTGAAGCTGTAGCTTTCTATTTTTTGCTATAAGATTTAGGCTTTAAATTTTAAACTTTGACTTTAATTTATTGTGGTGTAGAAAATTTTTCAGAGCACTAATTAAAAGCTCTAGAAAATTTTGCTTTATAAAACTAACATATTTCTTATTTTAATGTTTTGGCTTTGGAATCAATTTTAAAAATAAAAGCATGATTGCTTTTAAAAATGGCTATAGAAATTAAAAATCTATTTACAGCTTCTAAATAAAACCATGATTGATTTAAAAGATGGTTTTAAAAATTAAAAAGGTTTTCCAGAGCTTCTACAGACAGTACCAATCACCTCCTATATTTTTTTAAAAAATTTGTGGTCTGAATAATCATGGAGTTATCCAGAAGAAAAATATCAGAAAGTAGTGTCTGTAAAAAAGAACAACCGACAGATAGATCTCTCCATCCAAAGCGATGATTCTGAAAAAACTCAAGAAAGAAAAACAATAGGATTGAGAAGTTAAAGGATCAAATTTTTCCAGAAAGAGATCTTTCAAACATGCATTCTCTTCACAATCGGTAAGTTTTTGCTTTGATTAAAGATTTCTAGTGTCTCAATTTTTTTGTTTGTGCTCTTACTCTGTATGTATTTTGACATGCAAGAATATCCAAGTTGTTAACAAAATAGTACAAAAGTACATTTATATGAAATCACCGATTTGTCCAGATTCGTTCAAAGCAAGGTTTAACTACAGATGAAGTTCACCTTTTCACATAATCCGACAAAATAGAAGTAAGTTTTAGATATAGCTATGGTTTAAAATAATTTTCTGGTTTTTATGCTTCTTTTCATATGTTGTACTTTTGAGATAGGACAACAAATGAGAAGACTTTTTTTTTTATTAGCAACAACATTATCGTACTATAAAGACTCTAAAGAAGGTGAACTTTTTATTCTGTTTTGTTAGTCAAAAGACTCAAAACTAATAGAAATATTGTCAAAGTATAAGGTCTCTTGTTTTGTCCTTGAAAATACTGTTTGCTTGACTTAGTAGAAGTTTTGACCTGTAGTGATATATGGTGTTTTATACATCTTGTATATATGCTTTTAAATTGGTTTTCAAGTCTTTATCGAGTCTTCTTAGTCCTTTTGGAGTCATTACAGGTCTGGAGTTGCATTGGATGGGAGATGGATCAGCTGGAACAAAAGAGGCAGAAAACAATGCAATTTGGTGGTTTTCACGCAGAACAGTCTTGATGACTGTTCCGGATAGCGGAGCAACCCAAGTGACTGTTCCGAGTGAGTGTTCCAGCGGCAGAGATTTTTTAGGAAACTACAATCATTACGGGATTTGCCCTAATTATCCCTATTTTCTCTCCCAGCTGCCTGTGGCTTTGATATATCATATTTTCGGTTTCTTTTTATCATTCTACGCCATTCTAGACAGAAGAAAACCATTGGAGACTTTAGGATTTGAGGATTTGCTACTTTGTAAAGGGAGAAGGCTCCATCTCTCTCGCCTAGAGAAGATTATCCTGAACCCTCTTTTTGTTTCTGTTATTTTTATGCAGTATTATTCAGTATTGATGCTTGTGTTTTCTTGTGTCATGGCTGAGTAGTCGGCTAGCTAGTCTAGGGTTCTAGGGTGTTAATCATGTGAGCTAAACATAGATAAGTGAATCATATTATTGTCTTCATTCATATCCATCCTTACTGCTTGCATTAATCTGGCCGCTTAATGTTAGATCCTAGGTTTAACCTGTTCATTAACCGTGTAACAGGTTGCTAGATCTGTTATGAATGAGCCTAGCATCCCTAATCAGCGAAAGTAGATATTAGGGTGTTTGGTGAACCTATCGGACTTGATCTCTATTGCTTGCTGTCGGGGCTTGATCCAAACGAGAGTTTAGGTATCAAGACCGATCAGCATAGGGGGCAGTTCCACGACAGTGGGCTGTTCTACTTGAGTGATCCGAGTTCTGGACCTGTTCTTATAGCGCTTGAATAATTGTTTATCTCACAAGTATTAGCACCTGATGAAGTAACCCTAGGCTGGCTTCTTTTAAGTTGAATTCACATTTACATTATTTACTTGTTTTGCACGTTACCCACAAATCAAAACCCCATCATTGTTTTAGCTAAGTATTGATCCCATAAGGATAAAGTGTAATTGTTGGTCTCTGTGGATTCGATCCTAAAGTGCTACATCGACATACCATTCGATTGTGGTAGTGTGCACATTAGGTTATTTGGTGTGCGTATACACGTAATATCAAATTGGCGCCGTTGCCGGGGACCATCTTTTTACCTTTATTTTTCGGTTATTTATTTAGTCTAAGACCTCTAACTTGCCTTATCCTTTTTGTTGCAGCTAATCTTCCAGATGCATGACCAGTAGACATACTCGGAGAAACGCACAAGGAGAGTTAGTTACATTTACCAACCAGGAGCTAGCAAGGTTAGAAAGAACAAATCGTCAACAGCCAAGGCAAACTGACACCACTATGGGTGATCACGCCAATCAGGATGATCTCGCTGCGGCTATGGCACTCATGCAGCAGCAGATGCTACAAATGCAGCAGACCATCCAAGCTCAGCAGGATGCTGCTGAACAGGCTGCTCTCGCGCAGCAAGAACAACAGGCGCAGACTGTTCCAATCGGGCAGAGAAACCTTCCGCGTAACATCCCTACTACGCGCTCTGCCATTGTTCCTCCACTCTGCACCAGGCAGGACTTCGAGATCAAGCCTGCTTTGATTGGTCTAGTACAGAGAAAGGTGTTCTCTGGTCTCTCTACAGAAATTCCAATGGAGCATATTGAGAGCTTCGAAAAAGTCTGCAGTTTCACTCGCGTGAATGGTGTTCCACCAGACTACATCACGTGCATGTTATTCCCATTCTCTCTTGATGGAAAAGCTGCACGGTGGTTGAACTCTCTCCCTACCGGCTCTCTCACTTCATGGGAACAGGTCCGATCAGCGTTCCTCAGCCATTTCTACTCTAAGGCGAGAACAGCTGCATTGAGGAACAAGATCACCTCCTTCAAACAGCTCACTGATGAGCCTTTCTGCGACGCATGGGAGCGCTTCAATGACTATCGCAGAGAATGTCCTCACCATGGATTTGATGATGATTATCTCCTGGACATTTTCTATGATGGAGTGGACTGGAAATACCAAGGTGCTCTAAACTCTGCGAGCAATGGAGATTTCATGACTCAAACCACTGATGGAGCGTTTAAGCTGATTGAGAACATGGCTGCTAGCTCAGCTAATAAGAAAGAGGAGAGTGATTGCTCCATGAAAGGGAACAGTTCTGACGCCCAGAAAATAGATGAGCTGACTGCCAAGGTTGATCAGCTACTGAAAAACAACCAAGGACACGTTTTCAACATGGAACAACCTACGGCCGGGCATATTCAGAACCAGAACCAGCGACAACCGCAGAGCAATCCGCATGTTGTTCCAGCTAACGGGAACAGTCAACCAGATGAGCTGAAGGGTCTGGGTATGATGATGCAACAGCTGTTGCAGGGTCAGCAGGTTCAGGCCAAGGCGTTGAATCAGGTAACCACGGAAATAGACACCAGGATGGGCAACATGTTCACTGAGCTGAATAACAAGTATGACAATCTTGCGATCCATATAAGAAAGATCGATGTTCAGCTTGCTCAAACAGTTGAGAGTGTCAAGAGGCAACAAGAGACGCTTCCTGGAAGAACTGATAAAAATCCTAGGACTGAGCACTGTAATGCAATAGAGCAGCCGTTTGCTGAGACTGCTTCAGGCGCAGAAGAGAGAGCAGAGCAGTCTGCTAGCTCTGGAGTGACTGCTCCTAGCGAACCTGCTGAGACTCCACCATCTCGAGTCTATGTTCCCAAGGTTCCCTATCCAATTCCACCTAGACATCTGATGGATCCCATTAGTGAAGAGCAGCTGATAGGTTTTAACAAGATGGTGAGAAGGCTTCCTAAAGAACTTGCATTCGAAGATGCTCTGCAGATTCGTCCATTGCTCCAGTTCTTTAAACACTGTAGAGAGACTCAAGAGGAGATCAAGGTTCTCTATATCAAAGCACTGTCTACACCAGCATTGAAGGTATTGCCTAAGGTTGATGATCCTGGAAAGTTTGTTTTCCCATGCTCCATCGCAGGAACAACCTTCAAGGATGCTCTGTGTGACTCTGGTTCTTGTGTGAATCTCGTCTCAAAGGCTATTGTAGACGATTTGGGTATTGCTGATGTTGAGCGTTCTCAGCTGACCCTGACCTTTGCAAACTCTTCCAGAGCAGTCCCATATGGAACCATCCGCAGCCTTCATGTTCAAGTAGGGGAATGCATTGTTCCTGCTGAGTTTCAAGTTGTTGAGATGAACAAGGATCATGAGATGCCTTTGATATTTGGAAGGACATTCATGGCTACTGTTGGAGCAACCATCGATATGCCCAACAAGAGAGTCTGCTTCTCCAACATCAACAAGAAAGTTTTCTACAAGGCTGTACCCACCAGATCTTCCTCATCACACGCCTCTCGCATCTCAGTGTTTGATGTAGAAAAGCTGAAGTTGTTCCAGAAAAGGAGCATGGTGATAAGGGTGAGAGCAGGCTGTTCTCTGATGAAGATCCTAGCACTGATCCTACTAAATTCAGAGGGAATTCAAGGGTGAAACAGAAAGTCCAGAAGAAAAGGATCAAGGGAGATCCTTCAATGACTTTGATACCTCTCAAGTGTGATGAGAACTCCATTGAGTATGAGGTAAAGTGCAAAGGTACCTCTAAACCGTTCTCTAAAGTCAGAGCTATTCTCACACATGAGCTGAAGGAGAAAGGGGAAGCTGCTGTGAAAGGGTTGTTGAGCAGAGTTTTGAAGCTGAACATGTCTGATTGTGGAGCTTGTTTTGGAACAAGCCCTCCTGCTCAACCCGACTGATCCCAGTCACCAAGTCAAGCTAGAGACTTAAACCAAGCGCTTGGTGGGAGGCAACCCACTGGTGAGTGTCATTAACATTAGGATTTTCTTTTTACTTATTTTTGTTTTTAGTTTGTTGAGTCTCAGGTCAGAAATCAGAAAATCCGAGACCCTTGACTGGAGCAAGCAGCTGGCTGCTCTCATTCCAGAGCATCCTTTACCGGAGCAACCGCGTCTTGCTCTGTCAGGCTGCTCCGCGCCAGGTAAGTATCTCGAACAAAAAAAAATGTTTATTCTTGATTTCACCTTCTCTCTGATTTATTTTCACACCAGGGACGTTGTGAAGTAAGTCTGGGGGAGGGTTTTCGTCGTTTACTAACTCGTTTCTTTCTTTTGTTTTTTTTTTGGGTCAATATGAGTCAGTTTTTATTGAGTCAGTCAAAACTTTGTGGAAATTAGGACCTTATTCTGTGTTGATCACTGACCACCTCGTGCTTTAGTTATCTTATTCAGTGACCTTAGCAGTGGCGAAAGACACACATGTGGACCTGGAACACCCTGACATATCTCACTTGATTCTCCAGAAGTTCTCAGCCGATCAGGTTACACTGGGTAGACTTAACTCCACCTTACTTGAACCTAATCTTGACTGAAATTCTTCTTGTTATGGGCATTAGATCAGGGAAACGAGAACACACTCAGGACTTCTTATCCTTTTTATCCATCTTGCTGATCCTGAGTGGCTAGCTCATCTTTAGCTAGTTCCCACCCTGCACCTTAGCCTTTATTCCACCTTCATGCATTTGTTTTTCAGTGTCATATGTGCAGATATGTGCAAAAAGGTCGGAGAGGAAAGGATCAACGCAGCCTCCTACTCGTTACTGCTGCAGAAATTATGTCAGAACGGAGAACAAGCAGATAATGGGAGCAACCGCTTTATAACCAAGAGCAGGGGTGGAGAGCCAGAATGGTCGCGAAATCAGAACCACCAGTGGCACTCAGAACGATCATGTATTACCTCCTTCTTCGTCGTCACATCACCATATCAGTCTTCAAAAAAAAAAAAAAAAAAAAAAAAAAAAAAAAGTGATGGAGAAGGAGAAGAAAGAAAAGAAACATGGAGCCACTGGAAAGGTCGAGCAAGAAGTTGGTACCAAGTATTGAAGAGTGTGTAGAGGAAAGTGGAAAGCAGAACAATCAGTTGCCTGTTCCGTCATCAGAACAGTCGCACCAGATAGAGCAAAAACGAGTAGAGGCTGTGGACATCAATGGATCTATCCTCTCTTGCCATTTTGTGTGATATCCTGCATCCTCTTCAATGAAATGGTAGCCCCTAAACACTCTTAACTCCACCATTAAATAGCCTGTTCCACACCTAGACCGTCTACCCTGAATGATGCCTGTGATGAGAAGCTCACGCTACTCTTAAATGAATGTAGGGAGTTCTGTCTCGATAGTGTTGCTTTTTCAGGTTTGAGATGAAGAGTATGGAGCCGATTTTTGAACAGCAGTCAGTGGGGTTCCGGTAAGGGTGTGTTGTCCTAGTTTCTCTGCTTGTATGGTTCAGAGATTCGTGGTTAAAGTATGGTTGCTGAGAATAGGAGAGTTCCCACACTTTCAAACCTTTCTCCCTGTTCTTGATACTTGACATTGTTTGAGGACAAACAAGGATCTAAGTCTGGGGGAATTGATATATGGTGTTTTATACATCTTGTATATATGCTTTTAAATTGGTTTTCAAGTCTTTATCGAGTCTTCCTAGTCCTTTTGGAGTCATTACAGGTCTGGAGTTGCATTGGATGGGAGATGGATCAGCTGGAACAAAAGAGGCAGAAAACAATGCAATTTGGTGGTTTTCACGCAGAACAGTCTTGATGACTGTTCCGGATAGCGGAGCAACCCAAGTGACTGTTCCGAGTGAGTGTTCCAGCGGCAGAGATTTTTTAGGAAACTACAATCATTACGGGATTTGCCCTAATTATCCCTATTTTCTCTCCCAGCCGCCTGTGGCTTTGATATATCATATTTTCGGTTTCTTTTTATCATTCTACGCCATTCTAGACAGAAGAAAACCATTGGAGACTTTAGGATTTGAGGATTTGCTACTTTGTAAAGGGAGAAGGCTCCATCTCTCTCGCCTAGAGAAGATTATCCTGAACCCTCTTTTTGTTTCTGTTATTTTTATGCAGTATTATTCAGTATTGATGCTTGTGTTTTCTTGTGTCATGGCTGAGTAGTCGGCTAGCTAGTCTAGGGTTCTAGGGTGTTAATCATGTGAGCTAAACATAGATAAGTGAATCATATTATTGTCTTCATTCATATCCATCCTTACTGCTTGCATTAATCTGGCCGCTTAATGCTAGATCCTAGGTTTAACCTGTTCATTAACCGTGTAACAGGTTGCTAGATCTGTTATGAATGAGCCTAGCATCCCTAATCAGCGAAAGTAGATATTAGGGTGTTTGGTGAACCTATCGGACTTGATCTCTATTGCTTGTTGTCGGGGCTTGATCCAAACGAGAGTTTAGGTATCAAGACCGATCAGCATAGGGGGCAGTTCCACGACAGTGGGCTGTTCTACTTGAGTGATCCGAGTTCTGGACCTGTTCTTATAGCGCTTGAATAATTGTTTATCTCACAAGTATTAGCACCTGATGAAGTAACCCTAGGCTGGCTTCTTTTAAGTTGAATTCACATTTACATTATTTACTTGTTTTGCACGTTACCCACAAATCAAAACCCCATCATTGTTTTAGCTAAGTATTGATCCCATAAGGATAAAGTGTAATTGTTGGTCTCTGTGGATTCGATCCTAAAGTGCTACATCGACATACCATTCGATTGTGGTAGTGTGCACATTAGGTTATTTGGTGTGCGTATACACGTAATATCATGTAGACACAAAATAATTTTTGGATTTCTAAAAGAGCTATTTTGCTGTATTGTTCTATAGGAGTTTCATACTGCAAAGTCAGAGGATGACTGAAGTCTCACACTATAAAGATAAGTGTTTTCTTATAACATAGATTCTTTCTGTACTTTTGGAGCTTTTAGTATATTTTCTCTCTGATTTTCTTATATTATGCGTTTTCTAATGAATTTGTTTTAAATGTTCTTCATGGAAGTCCTGTAGTTGGATAAAATACAACAAAGTGGGAGCAAGTACGAAGTCTCAAACACTAAAGATAAGTTTTCTCCTTTGTCTATTGTCTTGAAGTTCTCGATCAGTCACATTATTAACGATTGCAGCATATATTAAATGTTACAATACTAATATGGTATTTTGTATTATAGTTCCTAGACGTTGTATGGTGGAATTCCATATTCTTTTCAATCATGAGCAACGGAAGAAGTGGTTAACAACATATACAGCACCAAAGCGTATTCAGCAGATCTTCTTAAACGCAGTAAGAGAATTGGTATTCTCAATGATATACCGTGAGGTCTAAAGACCTAATTATTATTTTGATTATCAATTCTCCTAACGCTGTTTTCTTATTATTAATACTCTCTTTTGTTTTGGTTTTTGTTTTAGGTTTTCTAAAGGGGAGTCCACAAAGATCAATACAAATGAAAAAGATTGTAAACTTCAGGAATTACCAAGTTTTGTCATCTAAAGAGTGAAAAAATCGAAACTGACTGAAGGTAAGTGTTTTATATCAACATAAAGCTTAATATGTTATATATATAGTAGTGTCATTTATAACTTATATAAACATAAAGTTTCTAATATGATTTATATTGTAAACTTCAGGAATTACCATGAAATAGGACCCAAGATGTGTATCCATACACTTAGAAGATAAGTGTTTTACTCAAGACAGTTTAATACAGAGATGGCATGAAAGATAATAAATCCAAATCATGAAGGATAAACGTAAAACATGCAAGTATTTCTCTTTTTGTCTGCAAATATGATTTCTAAAGTCTCACCTACCCGGTAATGGTTGGTTTCCAGGTATGTACCACTTTGGCTTGGATCAACAATGTCGTTTTCCATGGCCTAATATCATCAAGGTACGAAATCTTTTGCTTGGAAGACATTATATGAGAAACGTATAGAAAGAGCGTGTTTGCTTTGAGGCTACATGGTCATTATATATAAGAAACGTGAGGGCCGTGGGTTTAGGTTATTCGCATTCAATTTAGTTAGAAAATATAGGCCGTGAGTTTAGGAAAATCTCATATCTTGACCATCAAGTTTATTCAAGTTATGGAAAATTAGTTTTTCGGGTTTATTATAATGGATGTTTAAGTTAAAAAAAAATAATGGATGTTTAAGTTACCAAAGTTCCCGCTTTCTTGTTTTGATTTTATGTAATTGATATGGTGAAGATATGGAACTATAGCGATTGGCTGGGTATTTATGATTTAGTATATTCACTATTGTTATGTATATTAACTCCGGAAATCTGTTATGAAAAAAAGATTTGCAACTACAATAATATGTTCAAGTATATTGCACAATTGTTAATCCCGTTATATTCTCAACATTTGGGTATTTAGTATATCAAGTATCTTTATATACCGGCTTTTAACCCCAATAGTTATCCATATGATTTACATTGCACAATTTTAATAAATTAATTAATAAATAAAAAAAAAATCTGGTTTTGGGGTTTAGGGTTCGTTTGTAGCTTCATGCTATACATCTAAAATTGCAAGCTTCCATATATATATAAACACGATTGTTAGATATTCATAAAATTGAATAGAGCACCATGTATGGTTGAAGTTTGCAATTGATCATAAGTAAAATATTGATTGGAAGTTATGAATGGTTAAAACATTGACGAATGTATAGTTTTAATGTTGAAGCTTGCAGTATCCAAAATTTGTGAGGAGACACCTAGCAAATTTAAATGTTTAAGCGTCAGTGTTGATGGAAGGAACATGATGATCTTCTTTTTTTTTGTGAACATGATGATCTAGATTTCAATATACAAAAAATTGTTACATATTCTGCTAATGATAATCAGTGTGTTTAAGCTATTCTTGTGATGGTTTAAGAAAAAAAAAGGTACAACTTTGATATGTTTAGTTTTCAAACCGTCGCATAGTAGATGTGGCATAGTAGATGCGTAGCTATGGTTAATTAACTAAACTAAAAAGAGAAAAGTATTAAAAAAATAATGACCTGTTGAATTAAAATGATTATGTAAATAAAATCATAGGTTTTGTATTAGCCAGTGGCAGTTGCATGTAAATATTGTTAAAACAGAAGGGCACCTCAAAAAAAGGCCTTCTGTTTTAATAGTATTGATTTATTTTTAGACGACTACTCAAACAACTAGGACAATATTTTAATTTATACAGAGCTACATTTATTTTTCGTTCACTCATTTCAAAAAATATGTTATCTGTTTCGTGTATATCTAAATGAATGTTAGTTTAATCAAAGTTGTCAAAAGACGATTGAAAAACGTTAGTTTTAACATATTCAAATTCTTTAGTTACGGAAAAGGAATTTAAATTACAGAGCATGTTTCATTAAGTAACAAACTGTGCAATTAGGTGTGGACAAACTTCTTGGTCGATCAGACAAATGCCAAACTTTGATAATGCCATCAATTAATATTCGATCATGGGTCAGTTCCCTTGTACGTACACAGTACTATTTAGTTAATAATTAACTAAGGTGATTAAATTATTTAAAACACTCATAATTACACGTCAATATTATTTTAGTCATTAAGATTTTATCTCCATCTACCACTATAAATAAGAGATGTTATATCACCACCATATCTCAAACCATGGAGCTGAAAATCGCTCCACCAGTAACCTCCGGCTCACTTACCTTCAAGGTGAACCGACGGGAGCCAGAGTTAGTATCCCCGGCCAAGCCAACACCGAGAGAGCTCAAACTCCTCTCCGACATTGATGACCAAGAAGGACTAAGATTCCATATTCCCTCTTTCTTTTTCTACAGACACAACCCCAATGTTTACTCTGATCCGGTCGCAGTGATTCGGAGAGCCCTGGCCCAGACACTGGTCTACTACTACCCGTTAGCCGGTAGGCTCCGAGAAGGACCGAACCGGAAACTTGCAGTGGACTGTACAGGCCAAGGCGTCTTATTCATAGAGGCAGATGCTGACGTTACACTAGCTGAATTTGAAGAAAAGGATGCTCTTAGTCCTCCTTTCCCTTGCTTTGAAGAACTTCTCTTTGACATAGAAGGTTCAAGTGAGGTTATCAACGCACCTTTGATTCTTATCCAGGTCAGTTTCAAGTTAACAATTTTTTTAAAAAACTTAGTACTGTTTCATAATATAATTGTTATTTTGTTTCATTCCGTAAAAAAATACAAACGTTTCTATAATTAATTGAGTTATATTTAATAAATACATTAAATGATGTATTTTTGAAATACAATGATTAATGTAGAAAAATACAATGAATTTTTGTAATCATGTGCTTATACTCAAAATAACTTATATTATGAAACAAAAAAGAACCAGCTAAAATTGATTTTTCAAATAAAACATGAGAATATTTTGGCTGTAAAAAAACTAGTATTTGTTTTCTGGAGAGATATAGTACACCCAAATATTACCTAGTATCAATAAAACAGAATAAAAAAAAAAAAGAATAAAATAAGAATACATTTATGGGTGATACTAATTTCTTGTAGGTCACGCGTCTGAAATGTGGAGGGTTTATCTTCGCCATCCGTCTCAACCACGTAATGGCCGACGCGGGAGGTCTCTCACTCTTCATAAAAACGATTGGCGAGTTTGCACGTGGATGTCACGCTCCAACGATCCCTCCCACATGGGAACGTCACCTTCTAAGCGCCAGAGTCCCGCCACGTGTGACACAAACGCACCGCGAGTACGACGAATCGGCAGCAGCCGATGCAGAACCCGTCATTGGAGACGGGGAAACTCTTGTCAGCAAATCATTCTTCTTCGGCGGCGCAGAGATGTCAGCCATACGGAAGCTCCTCCCACCGGACATCGCCAACCGCAGCACCGGTTTAGAAACGCTGACGGCGTTCCTGTGGCGTCAACGCACCGCCGCTCTACGACCCGACGCGAACAAGGAGATGCGAGTCATATTCATCGTCAACGCGCGTCCCAAGCTCAAAAACCCAACGTTACCTCGAGGATACTACGGAAACGCGTTTGCGTTCCCAGTCGCAATCGCAAACGCCAGAGACCTAACGGAGAAACCGTTAGAGTTCGCTCTGAGACTAGTGAAGGAAGCTAAAGCGAGCGTGACTGAAGAGTACATGCGATCGCTTGCGGATCTTATGGTGACTAAGGGGAGACCAAAGTTCTTGGCGGACGGAGCCTACTTGATATCTGACGTTAGAAACTTTGCGGATATCGATCTCGGAGTTTGGGGTAAACCGGTTTACGGAGGGATCGGTAAGGCCGGGGTTATGGACTCTCTGGGGTCTAGCTTCTACGTTTCGGCTGAGAACAGGGAAGGTGAGAGAGGGATTCTTGTACCGGTTTGTTTGCCGGAGAAAGCGATGCAGAGGTTCGTGGAAGAGCTTGAGGCCGTGTTTAACGGTCAGTCTGTTGTATCCAGTGGAGGAAACAAAATCTATCGTAAACTGATCATGTCTTGTCTGTAAAATATATAATAATGATTTAGGTGTAAGATTTGTTAAGGATATCTCCACACTCAAAATTATTTCCGACAGTTTAACGCTCATCAGAACTATTTCCGGTAACCTCCGGTCTAAAAAGTTATTGGAATTGTAAATGACATCTGATCTTTCTGGGTTTGCAACATTTTTCTTTCTATATGTTTCTAGATCGGACAACTTGGTTGTCCATGATTTAGGAAAAAGGTTCTTCAGCTTATCTCTTTGTAACGGACATCACGATTTGGACCATCGTTTTGGGTTCATTTCTTGTTCTTAGTTTTCTAAACAAATATTCAGTGACAAAAAAGAAAAATTGTTAGATATTTAGTTTTTTCCTAGGTAACTTACAAGTCCACAACAAGTATGAGTATGTGAGTAGTTATACCGATGGCAATTACATCATGGTTCATGTATCGAACACAGAGGAGGAAAAATAGAAGTAGAAAAAAAAACAGAAGGCATGACTGTTAAATCAAAAATATTTTGAGTTCTTCTCAGACAGAGATGCAACTCACTCACTAACATAGTAACATCCTATCGCTTGTGTGGTACATTAAACTCACTAACTAACATCCTATCGCTTGTGGTACATTAAACGCACTAACTAACATCCTATCGCTTGTGTCTCGCTGATTCTTTTCAATCACTGGAGATCTACAATAACTAGATTCATGCCCGGCATGGTCAGGCTCTGCCACTAAGGCACTAACTGTACCAACCAGATGTTAAGCGAAGTAAGCATTGGTCAGAAACTTATCGGTTTTTACGTTTATGTAGCTTCATTACAAGAAAACTATCTATACTCCGACAAAACTTTCCGAAAATTTCTGTTATCGAAAAAATAGCAATGGAATTCAGACAATTTACCGAGAATAAACAAATTTTGTCGGTATCTAATTGGTAAGTTTCGGTATAGAGTTTTTGTCGGGAGTTTATAGGAATGCTGTAAGATGTGTATTAATTTTTTTTATTGAATAGTGTCCTGAAAGGAATAGAGTTCTTCAATACACATAGAGATGGAGTCGCTTGTTATCTAATAAGTCAGTCTTGTCAAAGGTGTAAGAGATTCAGGTTCTAAAGCTTATGTATACTATAGTAGATACTAATGTAGATTATGAGATTATAGATTTATAAATCTCATTATTAGATTTACTAATGTAAATTATGAGATTTATAAATCTACATTATTAGATTTACTAATGTAAATTATGAGATTATGAGATTTATACATTATTAGATTTATAAATGTAGATTTATAAATCTAATAAGATTTATTTTATGAGATTTAATAATGTAGATTTATAATGTAGATTATGAGATTATGAGATTATTAATGTAGATAAGAGATTCAGATTTAGCTAAGATTATGTATACTATAGTAGATACTAATGTAGATTATTGGATTGGTCGTTTTTAGAAATCGTATTTACTAACTTTTGTTAAGTAAACCCTGAAAACGTCAAGCTTTTATTGGTTTACAATTCCAAACGGCAGCACGTTTACAATCCTCTAGGGTTTTACCCCTGTTGGATGTATATAAAGAAGAAGGCAGATAGCAAAAATAAACGTGTTCATTCGTTTCTTCTCTCAGCGATGGAAACACAAATGATGAAGCTTACCAAGGGAAGCGTCAAGACAGACTCGCTTCCAATTGATCTCATGATGGAGATACTCAAACGGTTGCCGGTTAAAACCCTAATCCGGTTCATGTCCGTATCTAAGCTATGGGCTTCCACCATCCGCAGTCGAGACTTTATGAAGTTATTTATGGATGTGTCTTTGACTAGACCGAAAGGTCTCCTTTTCTTGTTCGGACGTAGTGGATGCTGCGGATTGGTTCTTTCCCAAAACACGCACGAATCATCTCTTGTTACAATTTTCCGTGTGAGTTGCTACTCTCCACAATGGTCTACCGTTTCTCCTTCTGTCCACGGTTTGATTTGCTATGCACAAGCCACTAGACTTGTTATATATAACCCGTGCACTAGACGATCCATTACCTTGCCTGAGATCAATACATGGAGAACACGGCCCATACGCTACTACTTGGGGTATGATCCCATCGAAAATGGTTATAAAGTGTTGTGCGCCATGTTAGGTGGCGGGGTGCACGATTTAGTTAAAGAGTTTAGGGTTTTGACAGTGGGAACCGAGAGCTCTTGGAAGATGATTAAAAACAATATTATTTCTCACGCTCCTTTGGGACGAGAGTTGTGTATAAGTGGTATTTTGTATTATCAAGCTTTCACGGGCAGAAAGAAGGATTTGACAATCATGAGTTTTGATGTTAGGTCAGAAAAACTTTATCCTATCAAAGGACCTATTACTTTGTTGTGCAGTAAGTCTTCAAAGTTGATAAGCTACGAGGGAAAGCTAGGTGTAATCTTCTATATAGAGAATGGCGTTAGTTTGTGTGTTCTAGAAGATGCTGCTAAGGAGGAATGGTCGACGAAGACTTTTGTTTTGTCTACAGCAGTCCCACCTATTAACTGGAATGGAAAGTGTACTGAGACTGACACCAGTGAGATTATACTTGCACCACTGTTATTGCGTGCATCAGTAGTTAACCTTGTGTATTATGATATGAAGACAAGGAGTGAGAAAACAGTTTATATACGAGGAAACACACAAGGAAACACAGAGAGTATTAAGGGTTATCATGAGTGTTGTTATTGTGTAGAGTCTTTCTCCTCTAATCTGGTAGAGAATCTCATGTTTTTGTAAGAGTTCAGTTTTTGATCAGTAGTTAATAGAACAGAGGAAAGGATCATCAGTGATTAAATACTCCGTGATGTTTGTCTTTTTTCTTCAGCTAGTTTGTTTTCTTGTTTATAAGTTGTTTTTTGAACAATCGTCTTTTTCTTTTAATACAGCGAGGTTCGGGCCGAAACCTGTAATCTTCGTGCCCAAAACTACATCATGTAATATTAGTTTTGTGACTTTGTCCCTTACAGTTATTCAAACTGGTTAAGAAGTTTTCATGATGGTCGACTATAGTATATATAATGAGTTGAGTTATTTGCAAGTAAAAAGATGGAATTTAAGCCGTGAATAGTTTTTTCTCTCTTAACTCTCTCTGTTTTAGAGAGATAGAGAAATCATAGTTCATTTTACAAAAAAATGTGAATTTCATTAAAATGGGAAGAGTTTGTAACTTGTTACAAAAGATTTAATCACAACTAGATTTACCTAGGCGAAAAAGGTAAAGCACAGAGTTTAAAAAAAGAAATGTGGCACTTCTTTTGATTTCGACATTTACCAGCCAGTGTTGCATGAGGCTTCTACTCTGTTTTTGATTCCTCTTTAGGAGCTTGAAGATGGTCCCTGGTGGAGTGGATATGTTGTCATGGAGTCTCTTGTTCCGCTCAGACCAAATGCAGTAGACCAGATTGAGATACAAGGCGCTTGAGAAGCGTTGGCGAGACAGAATCCGTCAGTGCCGTCTCAAATTATTTATAGGTTCTGTTCAATTTTTTTAACAGTATATTTAACGATACAATAGAGTAGTTTTACAAGTTTATAGCTCTATTTATATATACAATTGACGTCTCATTAAAATTTATAAGCTCTAAATTTAATGTTATACCTAAAATTTTGAAGTTTTAAACCATAATTTATTTTCAAGAAATTCTAAATTTTTTATATTTTTAAATTTCGGCCCTAATTGACCGTTCCACTTGCATATGCTTTTAACAGCCATGGAATCCATTATAGATTCCCAATCCGAAAATGCAGTCCAAGCAAGATGAGCTCGAGTAGGCAGTCTATATCTAGCTGTGCCAGCCACATTAGGAAGGCATGTCTTGGGATAGCTCCCTTGAACCAGACGCTTGGTGCCCAACTTTGCAGAGGAGCACGTTGGCGAAGCACCTTCCAAGTGAGTTTTACCGAGTATCTGTCCAAAAAGCTCTCATTTACCAGCCAAGTGTAAGAGTCGATGATGTGGCTTTACCTGCATCGCAGCTCCACAGATATTCAAGAAAAACTAGATTTGAGCTGTTATACATGCCTGGGTTGGTCAGGCTCTGCCGCTATAACTGAACCACCAGATGTTAAGCGAAGTAAGGCAGTATTGCTCAGAAACTTATCGATTTTAGCGTTTATGCATCTTAAATTAGATATGTATTAATTTTTATTAAACATAGTCCTGAAAGGAAAAGAGTTCTTCATATTATATACATGGAGATGGACTGGCTTGTTATGTAATAAGCCAATCTTGTCAAAGGTCTAAGAGATTCAGGTTCTAAAACTTATAATAGCTAAGAATATGTGTGTTTGCAGTAGTAAATTTTTTTAAATTTAAATACATTTAAAAACAAAATTTATTATTATTTTAGACTTTATTATTTTTTAACAATATTTAGTATAAATTTTGATTTAGTTGAACATAAAATTAAGATAAATAAACAATTTTGTTTATTTAAATTATATTTAAAAATACATATGCATATATGTAAAATTATCATCTTAGATATTTTTTATCTATTTTTTGGATAAAATATATTAAATCAACTTGTTCAAAATTAATAAAAAATTGATATAAACGTAATATAATTGGTTAGTTTTTGAAAACCGGATTTTGGTAACTTTTGTTAAGTAAACCCTGAAAACGTCAACCTTTCCTCGATTTACAATTCCAAAACGGCAGCACGTTTACAATCTCTAGGAGTCTAGGGCTTTACCTTACCCTTGTTGGCTGTATATAAAGAATAAGTCAACACGCAAAAAAAAAAACGTGTTCATTTGTTTTTTTCTCTCAGCCATGGAAACACAAAGGATGAAGCTTATCAACATTAAGTCAGACTCGCTTCCACTTGATCTCATAATAGAGATACTCAAAAGATTGACGGTTAAAACCCTAATCCGGTTCCTCTCTGTATCCAAGCTATGGGCTTCCACCATCCGCAGTCGAGATTTCATGAAGTTATTCCTGAACGTGTCTTTGACTCGACAAAAAGGTCTCCTCTTCTTGTTGAGACATGGATACTGCGGATTGGTTCCTTCCCCAAAAACGCATGAATCATCTTCTTTCACAGCTTTCCGTGCGAGTTGCCACTCTCCAGAATGGTCCACCGTTTCTCCTTCTGTCCACGGTTTGATTTGTTATGCACAAGCCACTAGACTTGTGATATATAACCCTTGCACTAGGCGATCCATTACCTTGCCCGAGATCGATACATGGAGGAGACCTATACGCTACTACTTGGGGTATGATCCCTTGGAGAATGGTTATAAAGTGTTGTGCGCCATGTTAGGAGGTACGCATGATTCAGTTAAGGAGTTTCGGGTTTTGACAGTGGGAACCGAGAACTCTTGGAAGAGGATTACTGGAAACAATATTATTCCTCACGCTCCTTTCGGACACGCGCTGTGTATAAGTGGTGTTTTGTTTTATCAAGCTTTTACTGGCACAAAGATGAATGATTTAGTAATCATGTGTTTTGATGTTAGGTCAGAAAAACTTTATCATATCAAAGGACCTAGTGTTTTTCTGCGCAGGCTATGTTCAAAGGTGATAAGCGAAAGCTAGCTGTCGTCTTCTATGAAAATAACTTTAGATTGTGTGTTCTTGAAGATGCTGCTAAGGAGGAATGGTCGACGAAGACTTTTGTTTTGTCTAAAATAGTCCCGGCTATTAAGTGGTATATATCCAAGTCTTGGGTCACTGAGACTGACACGGGTGAGGCTATAACTGTACCACAATTTCTTCATGCATCAGTATTTAACGACCTTGTATATTTTGATATGAAGTAAAGTAGCAAGAAAACAGTTTATATACGAGTAAACACAGAGGGCAATAAGGGTTATTACGTAGAGTCGGTCTCCTCTAATTTGGTAGAGAATCTCATGTTTTTGTAGGAGTTTTGTTTTACTTCATTAGTTAATAGAGCGGAGGAAACGATCATCAATGATTAAAATCTCCATGATCGATGTTCGTGTCTAAACATAACTTTATTCTTGAGTTGTTGAGTTCTATTTGCTTTCATTTTTATATATGATTGTCAATTATAGTATTTTTATCAGATGCTTCGTTGGGATATATGTATAAAAATGAAAGCCAAAGTACAGGACGATCTCAAAGCTGTTGAAATCTGAAAATGAACCTGAGGAGCTTTCACTTGGTAAAGTGGCTTTGCTGTTGAGAACGCGCTGAAGAAACTGAACAAAGGTCACGATATCGACATTGTGATTTGGAGCGTTGGAAAACATTATTTTATGATCTGAATATTAAGATGATAAAAGGTGGACCCGAGATACTGAACCTATAGTACTTAAAGGACAGCTTCAGCAAAAAAAAATGCTGTTCAAGGGGTAAAAAATGCTTGTTTAAGGTCTAAAAAGATCCTAAGACAACCACACCAGACAGCTTCGACAAGAATGATTCAAGTTTCTTGTAACTGTTTCATCCTGATGCCAATCCAGTAAATAATCGTGATCAAACAACTTTCCATTGGAGTGACTCTGGACTTATATGCCGTCCTATTCCGTCACGACAATATTATACTCAACATATAAAAAAAAGTTATACAAAAATATCCGAAGAAACTCTTCTTACAAACTTAGCAACTTACAATCTCAAAGATCTTTAACACAAGAAAAAACGAGTGTTTGCAACTCCAGAGTGATCCTAAACGCATCTGTAACGACCTCGTGCTGCAACCATTTCTTGCAGCATCTTAGTAGCGGTCATGGCGTCTGTAACATAATTAAAACATATAGTTTAAATGCAATTAGAAAATGCAGTAAATAATATGATGCGACTGTTTTCTTAAGTTACCTGCGGCGATCATAATCTCTTGGTCTTTCCCTAGACAGGGAACGCGAACTACGCCGGCTTCGTGAGTCATAGCCACGTGACTGGTTATAGTGTCTGTCATGTTCACGGTGGTCATGATGCCTGTCACGATCTCTACTTCTACGGTCAATATCTCTACCACGGTCACGGCTATCTCCTCTGTCACTCTCTTTACTTGATTCTCGCTCTCTGCTCCTCTCCTTTGATCTGTTTTATAGTAAAGAAACTTAACCTGTCATAGATGCTCAAGAATGCTCCGCATATGTCACACAGACGCAGCTTCTGGTCTGTCTGCGATGACAAAGGAACAGATAGTGAGGCTACCAACTAACAAAACCTACAAAAGAAATAGGGACTGCAGTTTCAACTAACAATGCGCACATCAGCAGCAGTGTACTTGGTCGGATCCACTGCAGGTTCTTGTCTAGGAGTAAGCTGAAAAAATGTGAAATATGGAGAAACAATAAGCATGCCCAACTCTTCAAACAATTTACCCAAAACTATACAACAGAGAGATCTCTGTGTCAATACTCAATAGAATTCAAATACATCTCCACATTCTATGAGGTGTGAAGTAACTCGGAGATAAATGCCAAACAGAAAAGTATTACAAAAAAAATACAAACCTTCTTGAGAGCTTCAGCCTCTTCTAGTACTTTTTGCGCCTCGTCAACCATTCCTTGTTCGCCTGAAATAACATATAAATTTTGTAACTCTACGTTTGCTGTTTCCAACATTGAAAGGTAAGACGTTCTTTATGTAGGTATATAATTACATACTGGCTGTTTCTGACATTGCGAATCACAAATGTTTCCTAAGCTCAGCTTCGTACATACATAGATCATAATGATCAGTTATTAGGCTAGGTAAACTTTTAGATTAGCCAGCAGAAACTTCCATGTTGGCGGAGAGAATTGGTATGTAAAAATCATAAGAAGAAGATCAAAAAACAAAATTAGCAACACTCGCATAAATAAATATCAGTGAGAAGATTCTATTTAGGGTCTTGGCATCGAAGATATGCACACTCACAGTCAATTGGAAGAGGTCGTGAGGGCAGAGACCAGAGAGGTAGAGACGACAGACATCACGGTCGTAGTATTTGCGATTCACCTCCGTTACGTCACCGTTTCGGTTAGTTCCTATGTATGCCTCTATAATAGAGATTTGCTATTTTCATCTTCAGTTTGGTGAAAAAGATTTACTTTTTTTGGTAATTATTTACTTGAGTTCAATCTATCAATTATAGTCCCTTAATATTTATATAAGTTTGAGATTTTCCCCTAACTTTTTGGTCTTTTATTGTCACTTTTTAAATGTATCGGGGTTTTTGTGTGAAACAAAGGAACTTTACAAAATAAGTCGATATTTACAATTAGGCGGTCAGTGGACCCAAATCTGGGTTTAGATTTGAAATTTTACGGGCTAAACTTGGGCTTCATGCAAGCATTTTTATGATTTTGACCAATCCATAGAATATTTTTGGTTTACGCTCGAATTTGATCATTGCCTTTTTTGGATGATTACTTGTTGTTTACAGTAGAACCAAGTAGAGAGGCCAAGTTTATGTTGGACTAAAAATAGATTAGATATTATTCGTGACTAGGAGACAGGGAACGTAACTTGGCTTGCATTCTACACTCACCAAATCTTCCAACTAATTTTAATTAAAAACTATTATTCATCAGTGTACAGATTTAGTCAACAGAAGGAATGAGAAGAAAGTGGGTAAGAGATTAGGACAGTAGAATGAATGAGAGAGTCATGAAGCTTAAGTAAACCGCAACGATGAAAGGAAGACATATCAGCTGAAAAATGCTAGTGAGTTTGTTGCATGAAAACTATATTATATAAAATTAATATAAAAATGAAAGCTTAGCTTGAAGGCAATGGAGACTCTACAACAAACTACGTACCATACAGAGAGAGAAACTTTACAAAGAGTTTGCATCATCTTCATTGATAAAAACCAACTCCTTCCTCTTACACAGAATGTCATAGCTACGGTTTTGTTCTCTCTCACACTGTCAACGTCGCTGCCACCGCTATGGAAGCCAGCGCCGGTCTTGTCGCCGGTTCACATAACCGTAACGAGCTTGTCGTCATTCACAACCACGAAGAGGTAACTGATAATTGTCTAACATTAATACAAAATACTTAACTCCATTTAAGTAACTAGAAGATTCACAAGGCTAAAGTCCATAATCATTATAACAGGTAGAATAGTGTTACTTATAAAAAAAAAAGTGTAGAATAGTGTTGGATTTAACTGTTTACTATTTATTTATTTTTATTATTTTCTTGAATTTTGATAACTATATAGTTTGATTTCCAAGAGAATTTAATTAGTCGATCTAATTGATTATTTAGAATTTATATGATTATTTTGTAACAACAAAAATATATTTAGAAACAAAGAGCCAGAGTTGTAACATGTTTAAGATACGTTTTAAAAATTATAGAATAAAAATGATTTTGTTGATTAAAACTTACAAATTATTTTTTTTCTCAAAAAAAACTTTTTTTTTGTGCAACTCTCAAAAAAACAAAAGGGCAATTGTCAATAATAGCACATTTTGAAGTTTATATCTCAAAAATAGCATTAGAAAGATATAATCACAAAAATGACATTCATTAAAGGGTAAAATATCCCTAATACCCTTGGTTTAAAATTAAATAAATAAATAAAAATAAATAAAATGAATTTTTTTTATAGATTCAGATTATATGTTTTCAGATTCGAAATTTTTTAAAAAAATTTTGAATTTTTTTTTTCAAATTTTTTTTTTATTTTTTTCTCAAATTTTCTTTTTATAGTTAAAAAATACTTTTTGAAACTGTTTTTAAAATTTTTATTTTTTATTTTAGTATTTATTTTTTATAAAATTTTAAACCTTAATTCCAAAACCCCACCCTTTAACTCTAAACCCTAAGGTTTGGATTAATTATAAATGTATATTTACCTCTTTAATGAAACCTATTTTTGTGATTTTGAGCTTTGAATGCTATTTTGAGAACAAAAACTTGGTTTGGTGCTATTCTAGTTTTTTTCTCAAAAAAAAACTTACAAATTAATTTTCTGTGCTATTTATTAATTAATTATTACAGCCGAAGCCTCTAAAGAATCTAGACGGACAAGTGTGTGAGATATGCGGAGACCAGATTGGTCTGACAGTTGAAGGAGACCTGTTCGTAGCTTGCAATGAGTGTGGTTTTCCAGCGTGCAGGCCTTGCTACGAGTACGAGAGAAGAGAAGGGTCACAGAACTGTCCTCAGTGCAAGACTCGTTACAAGCGTCTCAGAGGTAACTGCTCTCATGTTGTTCGACGAAATGCCTGAACGAAACAAAAAAGCTAATCTTTTTATTTATTTTTTTGGTTTCTAAAGGAAGTCCGAGAGTTGAAGGGGATGAGGATGAAGAGGATATTGATGATATTGAGGACGAGTTTAACATCGATGATGGGCAAGACAAGCAGAAGCATTCTGCTGAGTCCATGCTTTATGGGAAGATGAGCTATGGAAGAGGCCCTGAGGATGATGAGAACGGGAGATTCCCACCTGTTATAGCTGGTGGCCATAGTAGACATGTACAATAATATATGCTTTACAGGATTATTTTTTCTTATACATATATGAGATCAAGTTTGTGTAGTTTTTGTTAATCTTTTGGGTCTCTGCAGGTAAGTGGAGAATTTCCAGTTGGAGGAGGGTATGTGAATGGAGAACATGGGCTTCATAAGCGTGTCCATCCATATGCATCATCTGAAGCTGGTGAGTCTCTCTACTCATTGTTCTCTGTAACTTGCTTAAAAACAAAGTTATGAGGCATGCCAGCTAGGTATTGAACAGTTTAGTAGTAGATATGTACATAGTTTTATAAACAAGGAGTTTACGCTCTTACATTGTTATATGAAATTCATCAGGAGAGCCTTATTTGATTGAGAACGAGCTACTTTTTCTAGCTTATATAAAATGAAACTGATACAAGCGAAAATCAAATGAAGTAGAGGTTTCTGACGACACTTCTCTTTTTATTTTGGTAGGGAGCGAGAGATGGGATGACAAGAAGGAGGGAGGATGGCGGGAAAGAATGGATGACTGGAAGCTCCAGCAAGGAAATCTTGGAGGACCAGAACCAGATGATGATCCTGAGATGGGACTGTAATGCCTCCACAAACGTTTCTCTAATACATCAGTTTTTTTAATGATTCGTATTCATGCTTACAATTAGCTTTTGGCTTTTTTTGGAATTGGATGCAGGATCGACGAGGCGCGGCAGCCACTCTCCCGGAAAGTTCCCATTGCCTCAAGCAAGATCAATCCATACCGGATGGTCATCGTCGCTAGGCTTGTCATTCTAGCAGTTTTCCTACGGTATAGGCTCTTGAACCCCGTGCACGATGCTCTGGGGTTATGGCTGACCTCTGTGATCTGTGAAATCTGGTTCGCTGTCTCTTGGATTCTTGATCAGTTTCCCAAGTGGTTCCCCATTGATCGTGAGACCTATCTAGACCGTCTCTCCCTCAGGTAAAGTCTACACATTACAAATGGAAGCGCCATAAAATCTATGAAGTTGGAGTTTTAATATAATTTTTGTTTATACAGATACGAGAGAGAAGGTGAACCAAACATGCTTGCCCCTGTGGATGTCTTTGTTAGTACGGTGGACCCGATGAAGGAGCCTCCCCTCGTCACATCCAACACCGTGCTGTCAATCTTGGCCATGGACTACCCAGTTGAGAAAATCTCTTGCTACGTATCTGACGATGGTGCTTCCATGCTCACATTCGACTCTCTAGCAGAAACTGCTGAGTTTGCAAGAAAATGGGTTCCCTTCTGTAAGAAATTTTCCATAGAGCCAAGGGCACCGGAGATGTACTTCACGTTGAAGATTGATTATCTTAAGGATAAAGTCCAGCCAACATTCGTTAAGGAACGCCGAGCCATGAAGGTCAGTGTCTATTCACTTGAGATCAAGTTATATCATCACTCAGGCCTTCACTATAATCTAAATTTTCCAATCGGTAAATTGATTTTTTGGCAGAGAGAGTATGAGGAGTTCAAGGTGAGGATCAATGCTCTCGTGGCGAAAGCCTCAAAGGCTCCTATAGAAGGTTGGATCATGCCGGACGGAACGCCATGGCCAGGGAATAACACGAAGGACCATCCAGGTATGATCCAAGTCTTCCTCGGCAGCAACGGAGGATTTGATGTGGAAGGAAACGAGCTCCCACGGCTTGTGTACGTGTCACGTGAGAAGCGGCCTGGTTTTCAGCACCACAAGAAAGCTGGTGCCATGAACGCTCTGGTTAGAGTAGCAGGTGTACTCACAAATGCTCCATTCATGCTGAACTTGGACTGTGATCACTATGTTAACAACAGCAAGGCCGTGAGGGAAGCAATGTGCTTTTTGATGGATCCTCAGATTGGAAAGAAGGTCTGCTATGTTCAATTCCCTCAGAGGTTCGATGGTATTGACAGGCACGATCGTTACGCCAACAGAAACACAGTCTTCTTTGATGTAAAGACGCAATCTACATTTTCTTCAACTTCTGATCTATGACATAAATGCATCATCTTTCTTACACTCCTGTGTTTGTTACAGATCAATATGAAAGGTCTAGATGGAATCCAAGGTCCAGTTTACGTCGGTACTGGGTGTGTTTTCAAACGACAAGCTCTGTATGGTTATGAACCACCAAAGGGTCCTAAACGTCCCAAGATGATAAGCTGTGGTTGTTGTCCTTGTTTTGGGCGCCGGAGAAAGTCCAAGCATGAGTCGAATGGCGACATAGCATCCCTTGGAGGTAAACTATCCCAACATAAACTTAGAATATGGCTCCAAATCTTAAAGTAGGTTTAGTATACTATGGGAATGCTGCAGATCTGATAGTGTTTGCTTAGCAGGAGCTGAAGGTGACAAGGAGCATCTGATGTCTGAGATGAACTTTGAGAAAAAGTTTGGGCAATCATCTATCTTTGTAACCTCAACTTTGATGGAAGACGGTGGTGTTCCTCCGTCATCAAGTCCTGCAGTGCTCCTTAAGGAGGCAATCCACGTCATAAGCTGCGGTTATGAAGACAAGACTGAGTGGGGAACTGAGGTAATAACACTGAACCGTTAGGTGTCACCTTCTCATTTATGATTTCGAAGCTGGCCATTGTTAACAAACTTTTGTGTATCTCTTAAATGCAGCTGGGTTGGATCTATGGCTCTATCACTGAGGATATTTTGACGGGTTTCAAGATGCATTGCCGTGGCTGGAGATCTATTTACTGCATGCCAAAGAGAGCTGCATTCAAAGGTTCAGCTCCAATCAATCTATCAGACAGGTTAAACCAGGTTTTGCGTTGGGCCCTCGGGTCTGTTGAAATCTTTTTCAGCCGGCACAGCCCTCTCTGGTATGGCTACAAAGGTGGCAAACTCAAATGGCTTGAGCGTTTCGCCTACGCCAATACAACAATCTATCCGTTCACATCTATTCCACTCCTTGCCTACTGTATTCTTCCAGCCATCTGTCTCCTTACCGACAAATTCATCATGCCACCGGTTAGTAACTCTTTTAACAAAATCAGTTTACAAATCTGCATTAACTTTGCTAACAATCTTTTTTTTCCTTCAGATAAGCACATTTGCTAGTCTCTTCTTCATCGCATTGTTCGGGTCTATCATTGCAACGGGAATCTTGGAACTGAGATGGAGCGGAGTGAGCATTGAGGAATGGTGGAGAAACGAGCAGTTCTGGGTCATTGGAGGAATCTCAGCTCATCTCTTTGCGGTTGTCCAAGGTCTCCTCAAAATCTTAGCAGGCATTGACACAAACTTCACAGTCACATCAAAGGCAACAGATGATGATGACTTTGGAGAACTTTACGCGTTCAAATGGACAACTCTGCTTATCCCTCCAACAACAGTCCTCATCATAAACATTGTTGGCGTCGTTGCAGGCATCTCGGATGCCATCAACAATGGGTATCAGTCTTGGGGACCTCTGTTTGGTAAACTCTTCTTCTCCTTTTGGGTGATTGTTCATCTCTACCCGTTCCTCAAAGGTCTGATGGGAAGACAGAACAGAACACCAACTATTGTGGTGATTTGGTCGATTTTGTTGGCGTCTATCTTCTCTTTGCTTTGGGTGAGAATTGATCCTTTTGTGATGAAGACCAAAGGACCTGACACTTCCATGTGTGGCATCAACTGCTGAGGCAAAATCTTTTTTTTTTTCTGAAACTTTTATGTACTTTTGTCCAGAGTGTTTTCACTTCTCGTTTTGGATTTCTTAAATGGATTCTGTTTATTGTATATTAACCAGCAAAACAGATGCATCTGGATTTGTGGTAAAGAAGCTCGACTAAAATTACTTTTTGAGTTGCAAATTAGAAAATTCACAGATAACTTCTCAGAGAAAGTACTTGAATGCAGGGCTTTAAGAGAGACTGAGAAATTTGTTGTTTTTTTTTAACCGTGTAAATTCACAAAAACAAAGTCACATCAAAAGGCTAAACACACTCACATTTCAACACTTTCAACCTGAATATCATTTGACAGAAGTCACAGAACATTTAGAATTTTGAATTGTCTGAGCTTTTTTAGTAAGAGTCTCATTCTTTCGAAACACCAAGGATCCACTGGGAGAGATGAGTCAAGTATGGCTCAGCCTGAGAGCCTTTGCTCAAGACTGGTCCTAAGCTCTGCAACTCCGAGTTGAATTCCCTTTCGAAATTGCTGGTAAAAATGCGAAACCAGTATATTAGAACAAACCGTATTATGAAGTTCGAAAGTAATTGATGGAAACAGCTTTTGTGGAGAGGTTGATAAAAGGGTAAAGATTCACCAAGAAAATAAAGAAACAGTTCCTGGTTACTACTTACAATATGGACTCTGTGACGGTTGCGTCTCTTATCATTGTCTTCTGGGAATGAGACTGGCTATTGATGTCGATGGACGATGATATCAGCCACTGTGTAGCAGCAGCATATTGCAGGCACACCGATTTCAACTTCTCCATTTTCTGTCGATATCGAAAAACATCACACTGTTACTACTGCATCCAAAATTTTCTACTATATAGAGAAGTATATCATTAGATTGATCCTGAGAAAAGATAAATTGACTGGAACAGCAACGAACCTTGAGGACATCAGGTAAAAGAAGCAAGCATCCTCTCAGACATTTATCAAGAAAGAAGTCGTGATGCTGTATCACCTGTAAGATGAGGGCACACTATTTCAATAAAGCATGTTTTCTCATACAATTATGACAAAGCAGACTCCTCCTACACTTACCTCATCTACGCTCTTTGTCGATTGTAGTCTATCATGCATCACATGCCAATTTGGTTCGAGAACCTGAAAATTTATTCCACATAAATGCATGCAAATGCAACATTGGAAAAAATTGGAGAGCCATAAAATGCGCTAAATGAAACAATCAAATCATGTCATAACTAATTAAAACAAACACAAGAAAAAGAAAGTTCACGACTTGCCTCGAAAGTAAGATAATGTAGAAGGCTACTGATGAATTTAAGCATGCTACGACAGAGAAGTGATGATCTACGAATTGCTGTACCGTTAGAGTTCATAGACCGGATCCCCTGTAGAAGTACATATCCGTTTGTTAGAGAAGCAAATAGATTAAAAAGGTTTCCCTAGAAACAAAAAATCCAAGCTACCAATATAATATAAGTTCATACTTGATGTATCTGCCAAGCACCACAAAGCTGGCGCTCCACATGTTTGCAATGAAAAAGAGAGCGGAAAATCAACTGGTACTTTGACAGAGCTTTCTTTGATATGACAATAGATAGTGGCCACTGAACCTGAAACACAAAGCCACGATCAACATATCCAACATCATTGATAGTTAACCGGATACAAACAGGAAGCTGCAGACAAGGGAAGAGAAGAGCACACCTTGTAGCTCAAGGAAAATGTCTCTAGGCCAGTGATGCTCACAGGGTCCTCTATACTATTGCTATCAAGGTCCTTGTGCATTCCCAAAGTCGTAAGCAATGAAGCTCGATCCTAAGATATGAATGCAAAAAATGAGAACAACTTGTGTACAAACTTAGTTAATTGATCACATCCAGGAGGAAAAGACAAATTGACTGCTCACCACACAACAAGTCAAATCCTCGTGGCGAGGATCTGCTGCAGCCGCTGTAGTACGTAGAGCAAGATCTAGCAAAGACTAAATAATAAACATATATTCAGAATCCAGAAAGTAAGTATAGAACCAAACAATTAAACAATTTGACCATGCGGACAAAAGTACCTGCAACTTTTCAACAGATATTTCATGCACTTTTTTGTTGAGCTCATCTCGAGCGATGTCCATAAAATGAACCAAGAAATCACCCTGTAGTTCATTACATCGTTATACCAAAAAATAATTAGAAATTAAACAGATGATAAATTATCAATCACATAGATAAATTTGTGCCTAGAAAAGTATAATAATTCTTAAGATCCATAAGTAGAAACAGTATACCTGGTCGAGAAGAAGATAGTGCTTTATAGATCGAAGCCTTCCAATGAGGTCATACTGGATCATATACTGATGGTCAGAGAGGTGTATTTACGCGGAATGACATCAAAAGAAGCAGTCATCATAACACAATTAGTTACCTTATCCTTGATGAGACTAACAAGCTCTTTACTGGCAAATTCGTGAGCAGCCTTTATGCATTCAAGATAGTGATGATTAGAACCAAATATTGTCAACTTAGATCTCTCTGAGATGGGAACCTGTGAAAAATATCAGCCAATGTCATGTCCAATATCATAAACACTGTTAAGTGTACTAATTACAGGAAAAAATTGTCTACTCATACCTGAACATTGTGCCCACATTCTCTCATAACGTTTAGATATTTCCCTGTCGTCAATATTGTTGCAGCAATGTTTGCAAGGAAGCCAGGAATAGTCTCCTTGAGGCTGTATCTTTGGCTCCAATATTTAGCCGTAGAGTCCTGACTAAGGCTCTCCTGCACACACAACAAAACTTGAAATTGTAAGATCAAACAATTGATAATTGTGCAGGCGAGCTGAGCAAAAAAAAATCAAAGTACCTTTTTAAGAGATCTGTTCTCAGCAATGAAAAATTCCCCATACGGATCATCAATGATCCCTTCATAGACCCACCTAAATTGAACAGCAATACAAGTCAGTCGACGGATGAGATTAGAGAAAGAAAGAGGCATGGGAAATCAACCTTTCCAATATGCTCAGGTATGCATTGCTTGCACACTCCGTCATTTTCTCTAACAATGACCTCACTGAGTTATCACCAGCCATCGCTTTAGCCTAGGCATAACAGTCTTCGAGGTTAGGACATATAGGGTTATTTTATAACCAAAGCAAGAATCTACCTGACTCTGCAAGAGATTAAGCACAGCAGAACCCACAAAATGCTTTGCCGACGCCTGATGAATTACTGCAGCCAATGCGCGCATGGATCCCATCATGGGCTGAGAGATACAAAAACAATCAATCATCATACATTTTACAGAATTTGCATCTTGGATTATATAAAACAAACAAACAATCAATCAATCAAAACAGACCTGACAGTAAAACCATAATCCTTGGAGAGAAAGTCTTCCAAGTCGAAACTGATGTTCCAGTTGTGCCACCATGGCTTGATAATCCTAGTAAAAGAACGGATGGTTAAATACTTTCAGCATTGGCAAAGAATGTTGTCAAATTGCCTCAACGCTAACAAGAAATGATAGCTTTCAATCCGAACAATGCAATAGATACTGGTTAGACACAAAACAATTTGAACCAAAAAAGACTCATAACTCAACATGTGAAATGAATCAGACTATGAATTTACTCAACTGGACAATACTGAGAGAATTTACAAAAACGGCAAAAAAAAAAACTTGGAAGAAGGAAGGTAGCAAGAGTTATTCATGTCATTTTAGATATTCATACGTATGCATATATATAAACACTCAGAAATGTGATAAAGACACCAATTCAGGAGATTACTATCATTTTATGAAATCTATATCCAGTTCGCAGAATCCCGCAAGTGAAGAAACAGTACGGGAAAGAAAAACAATTCAATAAACAATGCATCACAGTTACCACAAAGGTAGCAACCTATATCACATACAAGAAGGAGCGCCCTGAGTGCAGCTGCAAATGCATGGTTAACTAGCCCGTTCTTGAACTGCGAGCTCGACTCCACAAATTGGTCGATCAACAGGAAACATTCACATAAAGGGAATATTCTTTTCGCCAATTCCTGCAAAATTTGAATATACTTACAATGTTAATTTCTTATAGCGTCTCTAAGTAACATGGTTTCATAGGCATTCAGTAGATCATCGTGCTTAAAAATGTTCGGAATAAGAACTAAAATTTATTGTGTTGAGTACTAGTGTACTACTTGCCTGTAACGCCAAATCCATAGATGGATCAACTTGGAAAGCTATACTCTCCTCCTTCCCGTGTACTCTTTTAATTGATATATATCTCCCTTCAATTCCAACCATCGCAGACAAGAGATCATCAATGACAATAAGTTCCTGCACACCAAAAGGTTAAAAATAAAGTTACTGGAATAAAAATAAAACATAAGAGATGCCACCAAGTCCATAGCCTAGGAAACTCTATATTCTATTTGCCTCAGACCAGAAGCCATTATATCTACAGTTACGCCAACTTGTAAAAACTAAACACTTCAAAATAAATGGAAGCCAAGAGAAGAAGAGAAAAAGGACACAAACACAAACCTGAACCGGTGTGTCATAGCAGCCTATTGCCTGCTCTACTCCAGAATTGCTGAAACCAAAATGGAAATTAGACAAAACACAAACATAAAGATTAGTCTAAAGTAATTAACTTTGAGCATAGAGATTTAGAAATACCTAGACGATTCTGGAGTAAACCGCTTTGAATCATCAAATCTAGAGCTTGCCCTCGTTTCCTGAGATTAAAAATAATAATAAGCCCATTTGTCAAAGCTAACAACTTTTTTTCTTTATAAGTTACCAACCCAAAAAAAAAAAGTCGAAAATTCAAATTTGATTCGAGAGAACAAATCCAAAAACAAGATCTAAAGAAGGAGCAACCTGGTGGAAGCGGCCAGTGAGGAAGGGCCTGTCTTGGTTCCAGCGAGGAGTCGTAGGGCACGAGATTGGCGTCATTGGTTCCATTGCTTCGCTTCTTCTTCACTGACTGCAAACAAAGGAAAAAGAGAGACACAGATCAGTTAACCATGCCGGTTTTCTGTAAACCATAAAATCATAGGTTAGTAAAACGTCCGGTTTGAAAGGACCGGAATTTCAATTCGAGACCAAATCCTAAAAAAAATCAAAACGCCGTGGATTTAAGAGTGTAATTTAAAAAGGTCTGGGATGAAATGTGATAAATTAAAAGTTTGAGGTTTAAACAAAAAATTATCCGGGGTGAAAATATATAAGAACTAAAAAGTATAGGATTGAAAAAAAAGGGAGCCTATCAGACAACCGTGCGACCACCCTAGCGAGGTCACGACCAGACTAGGTAGCGATCCTCTACAGCGCGGAGTCTCCGAAGAGAATCGTAGCCGTTAATCACACTCAAATCGCACGGACATGGTTCATCATCAGGTTTTAAGGGACTGTCTTCTTAGAAATCAAGGATACGAAGATACTTCCTATAGAACAGATCCTGTTCAAGTAAGGTCGTGACCACTGCTGCTTCCTAAACATATATAAACAAGCCAACTCTTCTTTGAGTTTCCGATGTGGGACGCTCGTTTCCCCACTTATTCAGCTTCTCTCGTGACACGTGTTCTTTATTAAACCAAAATCAAATAAAAACTTAAAGCTATTTATATATCGCGCATGTTAGCACTTTACTTCAGTGGTGTCTCTGAAGAAGGAACACAGAGAAACGAAACGACAGTAAGAGTAAGAGACAAGGTTTTGTCTTGAATCCTAAAGACTTGTACTTTCGGTTGCGTTCTTGAAATTGATGTGTGAATATTTGATTTTCAGAGCTTCATGGGTTCTATTACGACGAGGAGATGACTAAAGGACCTATCACTGGTGCTCCCGACACAAAGCCTGTCCAGGTTTATGTTACTTTTAAGTTTACCAGTTCGTGTAAAGCTCGAGTCTTTTTGCAGAATCAATGAAAGTTGTTGCCTTTAACTACGTCTTAGGAACCTAATTATCAGAAGAGAATGAAGCTACTTTGTTCCAGAGAGCTAAGTGGCAGTGTTGTTCGTGTCAATAAGAAGAGATGTAACTTCAAGGAGGAGATTTTAAAGACACAAGCCTCTGGTATTAATTGACTCTCTGTTTCTAATCAAAGTTTTGTTTTTTTGTTTGTTTGTGTAATGAACTAATGATGCTTTAGGTATGGAGATACGATTCCACGGCAGACGTAGGCGATGCTGCTTTGAAACAGTTTCAGGTTGAAAAGAAAGAGCATGCTAGTAGCAGGTAGTACTGAAGGGCCTTGAGGTATGTATGAGCCTGTTTCTTAGAAGATTTTTTTTATATTTTCCATCTTTATGCAATGTTCAAGGAATCGCTAGGCGGTGGTTAAGCTCCTTATAGAGGATTAATGTTTAGGCAGATATTTAGACCGAATTTTTACTTTTTTAACATCTAGACCAATGCTTTGGAAGTTTGTTTGTTTCAGCGTACTGAGAGTTTCTAAAGCTGGACAAGTAGCACCCTTTGATGAGTCTGAAACTCAAGGTTTAAATGGTGTAACCGAGTGCGAACCAGTTTGTGTTCTTCCTCGCGAGGCAGAAGAAAGAGAAGCACCTAGGCTTCTACGGACACCTGCACGCTTTCGTTTAGCTTCTTGTATATCTTCTATTCAGTTGATTGGAAGACCTGATGCTTCTCAGGGGGCGGCATTGTATCCTTTGAACATGTGTCTTTTGCTGTCTCTCTTGATCTCCCCCATTTTGTGAAATCTTGACAGTAGAAAACAGGATAACTACAACGGGATCAGCTGCGGGAAGACCCTCGGTTTTCATCTTAAGTCTTGCTGAGGAACCGTACATGGTCACTCGGAGAAGCCTCCAAGGGGATGTTTCCTCAGAGTGTCCCATTTGGACAGCTGATTGTGATAGGAGTGGGAGTCGTGCAGCTATTGGTACCAACCTAGGAGCCGGTTTGGTTGATTTGGAAACAGAAGCTGGTTCTTACTTTCTCCCAAGTGAAAGCCATGTTTTGGTTCTACAGTTTCATCAATCGGTAAAGCTCTCTTAGTTGCTATATGTTCGTTCAGTGGTCTCTCTTTATTGAATACATGTGCTTATGTTGTTTCTTCTTTTTTTTTTTTTCTCAGGGAAACATTGTTCATTGATTGTGACGGTTGATCTACGTATGAGACCAGGCACCCTACCATTTTTATCTACTACAAAATAGTCATACTAGAAGTCTAGGTCCATATATTCAAATAATTTTTTTTTATTGTTTACATTAATTTATTTAATGTATAACATTTCTAAATAATTATAAGGATATTAATAATAAATCTATTTTAACTATAAATTTAAATTTTAGTTTTAGGTATAACAAAATTTGTTAAGAAAAAATCTAACAAAATCTTTTTTAAAATTTAAATATTATTTTCATTAATGCACTGATTGATTTTGCAATTAGTAGTATAATATTATTATAAATTAATTTTAATTAAATTTTTATTATAAACAAAATAATGATTTTTTTTGCTAATTTTATAAATTTTATAAGTATATTTTACATTATATTAAAATAGAAGTAATTAATGAATTACATATTAAAATTATGTTTTTTTGCAAACATATTAAAATTATGTTGAATTGGTAAACCATTATATTTTGAAAAAATACTTTCATTAATATAAATAAATAAAATATCATTCACTGTGACTAAAATATCATTCAACTTTTAAAATGATTAATATTCATAAATTATGTAATAATTTTCACAAAAAATAAAATTGTCAACATATTTTAAATTTTAATATTTAGAACTACATATCATCAATTTAGTTATTTTTAAAATGACAACAATATATTATCATAAATTATTATATACAAAATAATATACAAATTTATATTTATAAATGAAATGTTACCCGTACGGGTGTGCAGATTAAAATCTAATAAAGGGTTTATGTCATGTGTTTCTAGTTATCTTTTTAGATTTAATTTGTGAACCTTATCCTAATTTATTATTATTATTTTTGGGATAACGTTGTGTAAATGAGAATATTCTAATAGGCAATGTTAATTTGATGTTTTTCCACTTTATAAGGTGACCATAGAATATTATTATGATATCATACCATGTTTTTGGTCAACATTAAGATATTATACAATCTTTTTGGGTTAACAACATTACTAGTCAGATATTTTAGATTTATGTCCTTAAACGAATATAAACAATATCTTACATAACTAGTCATGATTCTTTCTATGTTTTGTTTGAATATGCTATAAAGTACTCATTGTAAACATCTATATAATCCCTGACATAGTTTCATCTTAAAGCCATTCAAAACTAAAAGCATATTCATTTTTTCTCAATTTCACATCGATAAAGAATCCAAAGAAAATGAAGAATCTCACACTTTTTGTTGCTATAATTCTTTTTTCAAGCTGTGTCACATCTCAATTCCTCGACCCAACAAATGACGAAGAGCTCCAATGGTCGGGTTATGCTAAGGCGCCCTCGGCTACCCACAAACACATCCCACATCGGGAATTAAAGGAGTGTTTTTCCAGTTACAAGATGGTAACAAAATGTTTGATGAAGACGTTATCCAAAAACCCAACAGTTGGTTCTGAATGTTGCGCCACAATCAAGACATTGAATGAAAATTGTAAGCATACGGTTTTCAAAACCTTCCGTAACCCTTTTGTTAACAACTATGTCGAGAAACATTGCTCTAGCTACAGTGCTCCTACTCCGGCTTAGAGTTCATTTGAAAAATATTATAAATAAATCTCTTGTATTGTGTAACTTTTTTTGCTTATTTTTGCACATTATAAAATGATTATACAAAGTTTAATTAGAAAATTATTATAATAAATAAATCTATGTATCGATCAAGAGTTAATTACTACTAGATTGTGTAACATTTTTTTTGGCTTATTATTGCACATTATAAATGATGATACAAGTTCAATTATAATAAGTTTTTTATTTGAAGATAATTAACAACACTATTATAAGCCAAATATTATGCATTTACTAGACTCATTAATCATATTTGTAATGGATGAAAAACTAATAACAAAAACACAGAAACTTTATTCAAAATGTCGCAATAATATCAAAAAATATTAAAAGTACTAATCAAATTGTTCAACAACAATAAAGTGAAAACCTTAAAATCTCCGAATTAGTGCAGATGGATTATTGATAGCAGTCCAAATATAAGTTCTAATTTGATTATATTTTTTTTAGTTTACTGAATAAACAAAAAAAAAAGTTCCCCCAGTCCATAATATTTTTTTTTTTTTAGTATTGTGCTTCCAACTACATATGATTCTAGGTCAGCCACCGTGTACTATTAGTTTAAAGATAAAAAAAAACTTAAATACAATATTAAATCTATACTATTTTATGAATCTTTCAATTTTTTAATATTTACCTTTTATTGATTTAAAGACATTATTTTGGATGACAACATTAATATTTTTTTATTATATTAATTTATAAAAATTTGTTCATCTTCCAAGCGTCATTCTCAATTTTTTTCTTAATTAAATAAAAAAAATACAATTGTTAATATTAAGTGATGTTATTAAACCAAATTCTTGGAATTATCAAAACCAAAAAATTTCAAATATATCAAAATCATAAGAATGTTAAACCAAACCTAATTTTATATATTAATCAAAGTAAATAAAATTATTAATATATATATAATTATACTGTAACATACCTCCTTAATAACTTTATAAACACTCAAGCAGACCAATCATATTGACAAACAAAACATTAATATATAATGCATAAGATCAGAACATTTTATATCTATTGTTATTTTCATTTCTAAATGCTATAATTGAGAAAAATAAGCTATAGTAAATCTATATTTTTACTTTAAAATAGAGATTGATATTTTCCTATAAAATAGTATTTCTTTATTACAAAATAATAATTTGTTATTATTAAATAGTCTTTTAACTTTCAAACTTTAATATTATAACTAATAAAAAGCATTTTAGAAAATGCAGTTTATAAAAAAAGAGAATCACATTTTTCTTTACATTTTAATTTAAACAACGTCATAATTCTGTGAAGCTCTTGAAAACATTAAAAGCAAATAAAGTTAATTTTGATTTTTATAAATACTGTATAAGGTACTTGCTGTAAATAAAAAAAATATTTTGAAAATACCTTTTGGATACTGGTATTTTGAAAATATTTAAAATATATAATTTAATTCCCAATATAAAATAATATTAAAAATTTTAAACTAAATAACAAATAAATTTTATTCTATTAACTGAATACTAAGAATAAAAATTAAAATACCACGAAAAATCATAAGAACAATAATACAAATAAATATGAAAGTACAAAGAAAAATTAAAATGAAATGAAAATACCACGAAATCTCATATTAACATACAAATATAAATGAAATTAAAGGTATTTAATTAGTCTAATTAAAGTTGTTTATTAAAACTATTGATTTAACATAAAATCATGGAGAAGATGACAAGTAAACAAATTCACTTCTCAAATAATAATATTAATAAATAAATATTTTATACCATATTTTTGGTCATTAAGATATTATACAATTTTTTTGGGTTAACAACATGCAAATTTTATACATTTATGTCCTTAATTGAATAATAACAATTTCTTACATAATTAGTCATGATTCTTTTCTATGTTTTGTTTGTATATGCTATAAAAGTATTCATTGTAAACTTCTATATAAACACTGATGTGTTTCATTTTAAAGTCATCCAAAACTAAAAGCATATTCACTTTTTCTCAATTTAACACCGACAAGGAATCAAAAGAAAATGAAGAGTCTCACAATTTTTGTTGCTATGGTTCTCTTTTCAAGCTGTGTCACATCTCAATTTCTTGACCTAAACAGATGACGAAGAGCTCCAATGGTCGGGTTACGCTCACGCGCCCTCGGCTATCCACAAACACAGCCTAAATCAGGAATTAAAGGAGTGCTTTTCCAGTTACAAAATGGTAACAAAATGTTTGATGAAGTCGTTAACCGAAAAACCAACCGTTGATTCTGAATGTTGCGCCATGATCAAAACATTAAATGAAAATTGTAAACATACGGTTAACAGATCGTTCCGTAACCCTTTCGTTAACAACTATGTTAAGAAACATTGCTCTAGCCACGATGCTACTGCTCCTTCTCCGGCTTAGAGTTTATTTGGAAAATATCATAAATAAATCTCATTTATCGATCAAAAGAGTTTACTACTTCATTGTGTAACTTTTCTTATGCTTATTGTTGCACATTATAAAAGTTCAATTATAATAAGACTGTTTTTATTTGAAGATAATTAGCAAGTCTATTATAAGCCAAATATTATGCATTTACTAGACTCACCAATCCTATTTGTAATGGATGACAAACTAATAACAAAAACACAGAAACTTTATTCAAAATGTCGCAATAATATCAAAATATATTCAAGTATATTAATCAAATGAAACTTTAATTGTTCAACAACAACAAAGTAAAAAACCTTCAATCTCCGAATCAATGCAAATGCATTATTGATAAAGCAGTCCAAACATTTTCATCATATATTACTTAGTTACCAGATACCATTAGTCGTCTTCCTGTCTGAAACAAACTTCTTCCATATATTGATGATCTTTCTCTGCTTTCCATATCGCTTTTCTTCACCGTCACCATCAAGTTATCGCCGTCAGCTTCACTATTCTCCTCTCCTAGCAAAATTTTATGGATTACTCGTGAAGGAAGCTCATCGAGCACACGCATCACTTTCTCAATATCGATTACGAGTCTCTCAGCGAGTGTTCTTGAAAAATCTTCTCTGATGACCACTAGAAGAACTGTTATGTGTTGTGCGTTAGGAGGCATTGTATATGCCGGTACTATCCATCCGTACCTACATTTCAATATATAAACTAGATATTAACCCGCACATCCGTGCGGATATATTTATATTTTTAAATTAATATTCAAAATATAAAATATGTTATAAAGATATATATCTAATATCAATTTTATGTACATAATTTTTATTTTGAAAATTTACATTTGTTGAAATTTGTTTGATGATATTGTACAAATCATATATTAATGAAGTATTTTTGTTTATTTATTTAAAATGCAACATCAAATTGTTTAATTTTAAACGTTAGTTTTATATGAATTAATAAAAAAAATAGCTTCTTTCTTTAGAATTTTTTTATCCTCAAAATGTTTTTATGTGAATAAATTAAATTATTTTTGTTATATTTTAAAATATTATTTTATTTAATAAATTATATTTCAGTTTAATGTTTTTATTTTAACTAAAAATATCAACATAAAATGTTACAACCAGTGAAATATTATTTATTTTGTTTTATATAAAAAATTAATTTGATAATTTAAAAAGAATTGGGCTATATTATTTAATTTCAAAATTAGTTACTGGAATATATAAAATATGGTATGTATTAAATATGATAAACAGTCAAATGATAATTAACTAATGACAATATATTTATGTTTTCTTAGAAATGTTATTGTTTAGATGTATATTGTTTTTGTTAGGAGAATATCACATATGAATAATTTTAAGATGCTTAGTTAAATTCCTAATGAATGGTCTAACATAGACTTGTGTATGGTAGATAAAAAATAATACTCTATTTTAATAGAATAGATAGACAAGTTTTCGATACATCATTTTCAAACACAAATCTAGTTACTTATTTTTATGAATCTTTGAAGTATCAATAACGTCTAACTTATGTATTTACTCTCAAGTGCATGAATCATATCAAAGTGAAACCTTTCGAAATGTGAAAGAGTATTTGAGATATTAGAGCATCTCCATTGCTAAACTTTTCAAAAAATAATTACAATTTTTTTTATATATTTTCATTCACTTATATAATTATTTTAAGGAATTATTGTTTATCAAATGACACCTGTCTTTAGAATATTTTATAGAGTTTCTGTGGTTTCTCAAATAAAAACTAACCTGTGAAGCATGTCGGAGATTTCGAACTCAGTGTGAGAGCTGCTATCTTTCAAGGAGAAAGCGACAAGCGGCACTCCCTCGTCCTTTGATACGATGTTGAACCTTTCTGTCTTCTCAAGTCCATTCCTTAGCATGATCATATTCTCTCTACAATTCTTCGACACGTTTCTATAACCTTGTTTGATAAATTTTATTTTACTAAGGAATGTCTAATTACTTATAGCATTAGCACCACGATATATAGTATTTACAGTAGTAGTAGAATCAGTTGCTTTTGAAATTGTAGAAAGTAGCTTAGCAGTGTAGAAAACTCCAGTTTTGAAGAGACTTGCTCGTAGAGTTAGAGCATCTCCAATGGTGTTACTATCATTGGAGTCCTTAGCAATATTAAAGTAATTTTTTTTTTAATTTTTTTTTGTTTGAATAGTTAAGGATTCTTATCAAAAATGTGTGTCCAATGGTGTACTCCATTTAGGAGTTCTTAAGAAGAAAAAAAGATTTAATTTTTAAACATGTGAAATTTAAAAATTTATTAATTGCATGATTAAATATATGGTAATTCTCATAAATATACTATTTTCAAGTTTTGGTCATAAAAATAGACCACAAGGAGAAAAATGATCAAAATATATCATTAATAGATAAAATAACACTAATACCCTAGATATATAAAAAAATAAAATATATATTTTTTTATAGTTTTAGATTATATGGTTTCAAATTCGAACTTTTTTTATATATTTTTTTAATTTTTTAAAAAAAAATTTCAAATTTTATTTTTGTAATTCGTAAATGCTTTTTAAAACTATTTTAAAATTTTTATTTTCAAATTTTTAATATTTATTTTCTATTTTATAAAAATTTAAACCTCAAACCCAAGTTCCCACCACTTAACTCTAAACCCTAAGGTTTGGATTAGTTAATCATAAGGGTATAAATATATATTTACCTCTTTAATAAAATATTTTGGTCATTTTGATTCTTAGAATCTATATTTGTGATATAAACGCTTTTTCGTGTGGTCTCGCGAATGAGATTTTTTTTTCTAAGCCGGTATACATATTTCGACAGACCCAATTAAACGTTGCCACGTCACTAAGGACTAAGTCCTTAAACACCTTATTTAAGGACTGCTCCTTACCGATCTCAGCCTTGTTAATAATTTTTTATTGAGATCACCCTAGGTTAACGTGCTAAGGATTAGTGAAATACTGGCGTTGCGGATGGTCTTACAGTCTCGTGTTCATGGAAATTATCAACTATTTTGACTACGTTTCTCCATGTCCCTTTTTACTCATATCTGTTTGTTTCTTGTGTGACCCATTTGTGCAAACGAATCCTAAGCTCTTCCACAGTCTCCTTACTACAAGTCAGATTTAGTGAAGCCTTCTCATCCACAGACTTGTCAACAAAATTCTCATCACCACATCATTACCTTCACATGATGTAACTACATAGAATTTTGTTGTAGGATTCATTTAGTCTGTAGATTTTATTATTGTAACTGTACGTTTTTTTCTGTATAAATACCTACTACAACTTTTAAATCATTTTAATAGTTGTTTTAAGAAAAATAAATAAAAGATGGTGTAATTTTGATTTTAGCATTCATTAAATTATTAAATACTGATGAAAAACAAATACTATAAAAATTAGAGTAATTGCATCCTCTATACACGTTAGAAAGATAATTTAGGTGATTGGAAAAGTTGATATCTGCTCCTGTTTACAATAGACTTATGCCCAAAACTAACCCTATACGTATGTCCAAAACGTCGCTTTCATCAGAGTTTCCTGACACACAATGTGATTTGATTGATATTCGACGTCGGGGACAAAATGGTAAGTTCCCCACCACGCCTTTATCACCATACCCAAATAAAAAGTTAACCGCTATGAAACCTAAATATCTTTCGTTCCTTGTATTTTCAGCGAAATGGCCCTAAAAATTATGGTTAAGAGCTTAAGATTACTAATTTACAGTTACATAAAATTAAAGAACTTTATCATTACATGCTCATTCTCAATAACATTACAAACGAGAACAATACCTAAAATTAAAAAAAGCGTTGAAAAAATCAAGTTCCAATAATTGTTTGATTTCAAGTCCGCTTAAGACAGATTCTTCTTCAGCTATGGTTTCCAGCTTCGGTTTCTTAGATTTCGAATTCGAGATTCTATGCATAAACTCCGCCGCAGAAAACTCATCAATGTCTACTAAACTCATCAGCTTAGATCCCGCCGACATCATCTTGACGTCATCCTCTCCCTCCGGCGAAATCCTTCCGTTGTGACAGTGTTTCACGGCTGTTCTGACTCGTCTGCGCTGTTGTTTCTTGGCGGCTAAAAACAACCGAGCCATGTCCGAAGCGTTTGCTGCTGACGTGGCACGCGTCATAGGAAAAGCGACGTACACGTGACAGCCTCTAGTTTCGAGATCGTCGTCGGCGGCTAACGGTTTAAGTTTCCGACCGATCTTTAATGTTTTGGCGTCGACGAGAAAAAAGCTCGGGATCTCCATCATAAGCTCAGCCGCTTTAGTCGGCGCGTGAATGTGACGCACTTCACCGTCAGGGAGAATCACTTTTGAAGAGGAAGAAGAAGAAGAAAAAGAAGAGGTTGTGTTGCCTAGAGCGCAAGAAGCGTAGTTTCCCATTATGTGAAGATAAGATCGAAGAGAAGGAGAGGGTTAAGTGTGTGTTAGGACAGGATCCAGGAAGACATAAGTGTGTGTATATATAGAAAAGAATGTTCGAGGAAGATATAGTTATAGATTATTATTTTTTATGATGTTATCTGCAAGGTGGAGATAGACAGTTGTGGGTATACCATGTTGACAATATGGTTGAAATCGCGTATATTTCCATTTTATTATATTCAAATGTTTTGCCGTGTTTTCACTAGTCCTCGAGTCTCTCTGGCCATCACTCTTTTAAAAAAAAAAATTTTATTGTCACTTTACATGGAAGTTGCAAGTTGCAAATGGCCGAACAGGTTTTTAATTTATAATATTTTCCGGACAATATTGTTTATAATTTTGTCAAGAGAAAAGTTAGAAGTTATGCAACTTTGGTTAATATTTTTATATGTTTTAACTTTAACTGAGATCACAAGAATAATAAGCTACATCATTCAAAGCTATATGGTTAATGACTGTGATGGTTTGTTTTCTACTGAAACTTAAACAGAAAGTAGAGAACAGTGACTACAAGCTTATTAGTTGAACTTGCAAGTTGCAAAATAATAGTTTTAAAGATTCAAAAAGGAATGATTTTTAGGTTTAGTCTTTTTTTGTCGCTAAAATAATTTTGGTTGTCAGCTTTATTTCAAGGGCTTATTTGCTAAATAACCAAAAAAAAAAAATTAAATTTTTAGAGAGAGAATAGAGAGAGATAGGAAGAGAAAGTAGGAGAGAGGGGGTGTTTTTAGTTAGTTAGTGAATTTTGTTTTTTTTTAATGATTACTCGGTGAAATTTCCCATATTTCAATACATACTAGTTTTTATTATTTTGGTTGAATTTAGTTTTTTTTTTTTTTGAATTATACAGAAGTATCCTGGCTCCATAGAAGTGATCCAGACTAGTCACATGTTGCCACGTGTCGGTCCTTTGTCTCTGGCGATACCGAAATATTAATTCCCCAGTAGCCATGATTCGAACCCAGGTGGCGGTACTCAGAGCTGTAAGTCCTTTACCACTAGAGCTAAAAGCTCCGGTTGAATTTAGTTTTTATTCTATATAAAACAAATATAATCTAAATTACATCGTGATTGAATTGAAGATTATTTTGAATTAATGACGACTCTGGTTTTTTTGATCAACATAAACATTTTCGATTGACACTATCCAAACTAAAAACTTTGTGTCTATGAGAACAAAATAGGAAGGTTAACTCCGAATACCACGTGCAAAAATATATGTCCTTGTATTCTGAGTTTCGAGAGCAAGAGTGTAAAGGGTTTATGTCATGTGTTTGTGTAGGCCTGGGCATTCGGGGTCCCAAACGGGTTTCGGTTTTATCCAATCGGGTTTTGGTTTTTCGGGTTTATCAAAATCAGCCCCATTCGGATTATATGAAAGTTCGGTTCGGGACCGGTTCGGGTTCTATCGGGTTCGGGTCGGGGTTAGTAAATCTTCAAAGAACCGGTACAACCCAATATACTTTCGGGTTCGGGTCCCAATCGGTTTTTCGGTTTAAAAGTACCTGATTTTTTACCTATTTTATAACCGAAACATGAGTAAACTTTGTTTTTCAGTTTTAAAATACCTGATTTGTACCTATTTTGTAACCAAAACTTAAGTAAAAATCGATTCAAAAATAAGGAACATCAACCGTGATCATTCAAAATCAAACGAAAAGTAAACATATTTACTGATAAAAAGAAAACCAAATAAATAAAAGCATAAAATGAAAACCAAGTTCTCATGAAATGAAAAACATTGTTTAATGAAAACAAAATCAAATTCTAAATACTTCAAGATTCAACGGCCATCTTCAACCATCAACCTTCATGTAATAGAACCACCAATCTTCATGTAATAGATAAGTATTTTAGATGTTCAATATTTCTTAGTGTATTTTGGATACATATTAGGAATTGAGATCATGTTTGGTACAAGATCTTTTCGAGGTTTTGAATGTTTCGGGTTCTATCGGATATCCATTTAGATTCGGGTTCGGTTCGGATAATACCCATAACCCGAAATACCATAAAACAAGATCCATTCGGTATTTACGTCGGGTTCGGATCGGTTCGGATTCATTTTTATCGGATCGGATTCGGTTTAGATTTTCGGGTTCGGTTTATTTGCCCAGCCCTATGTTTGTGGTTATCTTTTTAGATTTAATTTGTGAACCTTACCCTAATTTATTATTGTTATTTTTGGGATAACGTTGTGCAAATGTTAATTTGCTGCTTTTCTTCATTATAAGATGATCATATAATATTATTGTTATGATATTATACCATGTTTTTGGTCAACATTAAGATATTATACAATCTTTTTGGGTTAACAACATGACCAGTCAGATATTTTAGATTTATGTCCTTAAACAAATATAAACAATATCTTGCATAACCAGTCATGATTCTTTCCATATTTTGTTTGAATATGCTATAAAAGTATTCATTGTAAACATCTATATAATCCGTGACATAGCTTCATCTTAAAGCCATCCAAAACTAAAAGCATATTCATTTTTACTCAATTTCACATAGACAAAAATCCAAAGAAAATGAAGAATCTCACAATTTTTGTTGCTATGATTCTCTTTTCAAGCTGTGTCACATCTCAATTCTTTGACCCAACAAATGACGAAGAGCTCCAATGGTCGGGTTACGCTCATGCGCCCTCGGCTACCCACAAACACAGCCCAAATCAGGAATTAAAAGAGTGTTTTTCCAGTTACAAGATGGTAACAAAATGTTTAATGAAGACGTTAACCAAAGAACCAACCGGTGGTTCTGGATGTTGCGCCACGATCAAGACGTTGAATGAAAGTTGTAAGCATACGGTTTTCAGATCGTTCCGTAACCCTTTCGTTAACAACTATGTTAAGAAGCATTGCTCTAGCCATGATGCTCCTGCTCCGGCTTAGAGTTCATTTAAAATTATCATAAATAAATCTCTTGTATCGATCAATCTTACTATTATACATTGTGTAATTTTTTTTGTTTATTGTTGCACATTATAAAAAGATGATACAAAGTTCAATTATAAAAATATTATAATAAATAAATCTCTGTATCGATTAAAAGAGTTAATAACTACAAAATTGTATAACTTTTTATTTTGCTTATTGTTGCACATTATAAAATTATGATACAAGTTCAAATATAATAAGTTTTTTTATTTGAAGATAATTAGCAACACTATTATAAGCGAAATATTATGCATTGACTAGACTCATTAATCATATTTGTAATGGATGACAAACTAATAACAAAAACACAGAAACTTTATTCAAAAAATATTACAAGTACTAATCAAATTGTTCAACAACAATAAAGTGAAAACCTTCAAATCCCCAAATTAGTGCAAATACATTATTGATAAAGCAGTCTAAACATTTTCATTATATATTAATAATATATTAGGATAAGACTTGTGCTTTGCGTAGGGTGAAATATTTATCAAAAAAATCATGTTTTCATATTTTAAATCTGATTATTTCTGAATATATGTGTTTTTGTGGTCAATATATATTTGGTATTTATATTTTTTTCAATATAGAATAATTAACTAACTATAAATATTAGTTGTACAGAAATATGAAGGACATGTAAATTGTCATACTCGCATCAAATTTGGCATTGACCCATCAGAAAGATTTGTTATGTCAGGTAATTAAAAAATGTATTGGAGAGAAGATCTCACATCGAATATATGAAAGGGACTTGAGTAATATATAAGGGATTTGGGCCAATCCACTAATTGCCATGATAAGTTTTTTGGGCTTATGATACCATGATAAGTTTCTTGGGCTTCCAACTTAAAACCAATTGGCAATTAGTGGATTGACCCAAGTCCCTTATATATTACTCAAGTCCTTTTCATATATTCGCAGAATCCATCATACTCCCTCCGAAATCATGCTTTATTTTCTAGCGATCTCGGCGGAACTGAACCTTCTATGGGTCATCAGCTAATGGGATGATCGGGCCACTGTCCGGGCCGGATTAATGGGTCAGGGTATTGGGCCAGCTCTGATACCATGATAAGTTTCTTGGGCTTCCAACTTAAAACCAGATTGGCCCAAGTCCCTTATATATTACTCAAGTCCCTTTCATATATTCGATGTGGGATCTTCTCTCCATTAAAATGAACCCTTTCTTCTGTGAAAAAAATAATAATAATTTAGCTTGAAAAATCATTACGAGTTTGGTTTCAGTGTTATGACTTTAGTTTTTTTTTGGTTCTTTGTATGTCTGTTTTCAGGAGGAGATGACTGTCACACTCGCGTTTGGTGTATCAAATCTGGCCAACTTCTGTCTGAAAATAAATTCTCCGACAGTGTCCCTTCAGTTGTGTGTTGGTCTTCGGTTGAAGGTGATACACACTGATCCTTCCTCTCCTGCTTCTCGACTTCTTCTTTTTATCACGTGGAATCAGAAACTTGTAGTGTTTGTTTGATCCAAAAATGGTGTTTATCTTTGTGATGTTTGTTGGAATCAATCAAATAAAGAATCTAAAGATAAAAGCTTAGATTCTTGAGGTTTAGGAGAAATCTTAAAAGAATCAAATGAGAAATGAACATCAAAAAAGTTTATTGATTTAAGATTGTATTACATGTAGGATTACAAGTGTAAAGAAATCTAATAATCCATAAACCCTTTATAAGAAGTGTTCTAAGTCTAAAATGGAGAAGAAGAGATCCTTTCTCATAAGGAGGTAGCTCCTTATTTATAGAAGGATGAAGCCTAGGGCTTTCTAGCAATATGGGTCTAATTCCTTGTCTAATGGGCCTTGAAGAAGGATGTAAATCCACCCCCAACAATAAGTCCCCCAAGTTCGTAGAGAGAGATGGAATCGATCTCTGCGAAGTTTACGAATAGGGTTTATTAGACAATGAACTAGACACATTCATGCCTATGACGGTTTAGGCGAGTTTATTTCGAACTTGTGCCTAGTAATAAGCGAGTTTGCTTTAAACTCGTGCTTAGCGAAAGACGAGTTTACTTAACCCATGCTAAGACAGAGGCGAGTTTACTGAGAGCTCGAACCTAGTAGAAGGAGAGCTTCTGTAAACTCATGCCTAGCCAAAGACGAGTTTTTGTAAACTCGTGTCTAACAATAAGCGAGTCGCCAACAAACTCGTGCCTAATAAAAAGCAAGTTCAATTTAAACTCGTGCCTAAAATACATGTTTACCGAACTATTGCCGACCCGAAGTCTCGTGTTGAGATCGTGTGTGCCGAACAAGTAGTTGGTGTGTATGCTCGTCAGGCTATGATGATGCTGAGAAATGTGCCGGCTTGTGCTGTTGAGTTGGTGATCAGTGAAGATGAAGTCGCCAAGAGAGTTGTGAGGACTGTGACCAAATCGCCATCATTTGCAAAGAGCGTCTCATATTCTTCGTCTTCTCTACTCTGTTTGTATAAGGGAAAGAGCTCGTCTCGTGATGATAATCTGGAGTTGTTCATGCTTTGATGGAAACATGATGACACGTGTTGAAGATGAGTATAAGTTCGTAGAACTTGATGTATCTGAAGCTTAACGTGTGACTTCGCATCTTGTTGTCTCTTTCCTCGTGACTCCCATGATCCCTTGATGACACTAGTGGCGTGTGCATACTTTCTAGCCGGGCAATGGACATCTCACTGTATTCTCTATTGATCATGGTGTCTCCTCAGTGAAGATACAAAATGAGTGACGAGATGAGATGAATGCCGAGGACAAAGCCGGTGCGGAGTCTTGAGAACTTGGCGACAAGCTTCTGTTGACGGAGCTTTTGAAGACGTCATGGCGGTGAAACGTAAGAAGCCGGGTGCGGAGATCAGATCGTTACTACCAAGGTCATCACGTGATTGCTACTGTCCAAGGCCAAGCTTAAAGACGGATGAGAGAGGCGACTGGAATGAGTCTTGAGCAGTGAACAAGCTTGTGAAGCTGAGTGGAATCACAACAGCGGCAGTAACAAGCTGGAGCATGCCTTGCGAGATGTTGCAATCTCCACTTCTCAAAATCAGTCATGATGAAGAAGAAACACAGACTGTCTATTGACGTTGGAGCTCAAGTCTTTGAAAAACAGAGCTCAAGTCGCCAAGAAGCTGTCCTTTGTGGAGCTTGAGGGCGTCTCGTTTCCATCCGAGTGAATGATCAGAAGCTAAGCTCTTTACTTCCAAGTGTACTCAAGCATGAGTTAAGACACGTCTTGCAACGGACATCAAGCATGGACCTGCCGAGCTCAACTCTAGCAAGCTTGTGAAAGACAAGCCTTTGGTGGAGGCCTCGTCATGACAAAGAACAGAGCTCAACTCTACTTTCAGCTGCCGTTGATGGAGCTCAAGTCTTTGAAGAACAGAGCTCAAGTGGTCAATAAGCTTTCCTTTGTGGAGCTTAAGAGCGTCATCATCAAAAAGATAATCTTCACAAAGAAAATTTAAACCCCATTAATAATTAGACCTTGCAAATCAATAAAATTGTAAGAGTTGATATGCTTTATGACTTAATAGCAGGCTAGCATATTAATTTTTTTTTATAGCAAGGGATAAAGGTTTACGTACGACTACTGTAATCCATTAACTTTGCCAATAATTTTAATAAAGTAATTAACTGTCAAACTATCAGACGAGCATATGGCGTTTAAAAGAAGGTGGTCTAATGATAATAATTAGTTAAAATTGAGAAAGCTTATCTCAATGTATCGCTCTTGTCTGAGCTGAGATGGTGGTGAGATAGAGCTCAAAGACGTTGATCTTGATAGAGCACGAACGGCCGAGCCGAGAGGAGCTCGTCGGGAAGCTTCTTGGCTCGTTACTGTCGGGAGATCATCAACTTGATGATGATGCTCGTACTAACGTGGCGAGCTCTTGGTCATGACCATTCATTCTGCTAAGCCCACTGATCGAACCCTCATGAGGAGGTAACACCTTGATGAGATGATTGATTGTTCGTCACAGCCACAGCCAGAAGTCTTCAAAGTTAACGAGATCGTGATCTTCGTCGGCAAGGTCGAGGTTGAAGTCGGCAAAGAGGGAAATAACCATTGTTGCTTCACGTTATTATTAGCCCACCAAGTGTTTGATCAAAGTCCCACAAGAAGAAAGCCCAGCTTTCATGAGAGAGCTTCATCATTGATCTTGAAACCACCGCTGGCTAGATCTTCTGGTTGACACACGCCGGTAAACCCAAACCTCTCGAGACGGGCTCTGACTCCGTCACCGTTGAGCTGAGAGTTACTTAAGGTCTCCATCGCACCCATCAAAAGCGAGAAAGTCTCCGGCTTTACCGGAAGCAGAGCAAGCTAGGGCTGATTTCTCGACGAGAATGACGCTGATAACGCCTCTGCCGCTTAGGTTCTTCGCTGCTCGTTTTGATGGCTCAGTCGTCGCCGGGATCTCCGCCGCGAACAGCTTCTTCGTGAAGAGCTGAGGATGCGACCCCGTCACTCTTCGCCGCTGGTTTCTTCGCCATTAGATTTGATGACTTGGAGCAGATCGCCACCGTTTCGTGTGTGGTGTCGTCGCCGTGATTATCCCGGAGGGAATGATGAGGGTGAGGTGTCGACGAGATATGGTTGGGTCTAATTTGGGCTTCTTTTCTCAAAAGAAATATGAATCTCTTTGAGCCCAAATCCTTGACTTTTGTAATGGAGTAGAAACCGATGATTACTCATTTGCATGATTCGTTCTCAAGTTCAATTCTTCAAAGATAGTTCTCCTTGCCCCCTCCTTCTAGCGCCAATTGTTTGATCCAAAAATGGTGTTTATCTTTGTGATGTTTGTTGGAATCAATCAAATAAAGAATCTAAAGATAAAAGCTTAGATTCTTGAGGTTTAGGAGAAATCTTAAAAGAATCAAATGAGAAATGAACATCAAAAAAGTTTATTGATTTAAGATTGTATTACATGTAGGATTACAAGTGTAAAGAAATCTAATAATCCATAAACCCTTTATAAGAAGTGTTCTAAGTCTAAAATGGAGAAGAAGAGATCCTTTCTCATAAGGAGGTAGCTCCTTATTTATAGAAGGATGAAGCCTAGGGCTTTCTAGCAATATGGGTCTAATTCCTTGTCTAATGGGCCTTGAAGAAGGATGTAAATCCACCCCCAACAGTGTTGGATTTTTCAGGGCAAGGAGACGTGAAAGATGGCATTGTTCATGGGGCATGGTTTGGATGGCGTGAAGGGATATTCAACATGTTTTAAGACATTCACTGCTTTTCAGGAGGTTGCAAGCTAAGAGATTCATATTCAATCGATACCAGCAGCAACCGTGATCTTGAGGATACAATAGTTTTCTTTTAGCCTTGTAACAGTAGTAGTAGAATCAGTTGCTATGAAGTTGTAGAAAGTTGCTTTGAAATTGTAGAAACTCCAGTTTTGAAAGATATAACAGCAAAGACTTGCTTGTAGAATCTAGCATCAAGCGAATGAAGCAATTGCTTGTGGCCGTTTATTTTGTGACAAATACTTTTCGGCCACATAATCCGGGTATCCTCTTTAGTCTCTAGTGGCAATGCTCACTCATTTCACCTTCCTCAGATCACAGCTTCAACCATTAGTTGGTACAGTTCCAGCCACTTTTTTGTTTTTTGCTTATGGTTTTAAATATTCTAGGATTGGCTCTGATTGTAACTGTGTGTTTATTTTTGTACAAATACCTACTACGACTTTAATAGTTGTTTTAAGAAAAATAAATAAAAGGTGGTGTAATTTTGATTTTTAGGATTCACTAAATTATTAAATACTGATTGAAAAACAAATACTATAAAAATGTTGTAGACTTTATCATAACGGGTTAAGAGCTTAAAGATTATTTAATTTACAGTTACATAAAATTAAAGAATTTTATCATTACATGTTCATTCTCAATAACACTACAAACGAGAACAATAACTAATATTAAAAAAAGCGTTGAAAAAATCAAGTTCCAATAATTGTTTGATTTCAAGTCCGTTTAAGATAGATTCTTCTTCAGCTATGGTTTCCAGCTTCGGTTTCTTAGATTTCGAATTCGAGATTCTATGCATAAACTCCGCCGCAGAAAACTCATCAATGTCTACTAAACTCATCAGCTTAGATCCCGCCGACATCATCTTGACGTCATCCTCTCCCTCCGGCGAAATCCTTCCGTTGTGACAGTGTTTCACGGCTGTTCTGACTCGTCTGCGCTGTTGTTTCTTGGCGGCTAAAAACAACCGAGCCATGTCCGAAGCGTTTGCTGCTGACGTGGCACGCGTCATAGGAAAAGCAACGTACACGTGACAGCCTCTAGTTTGGAGATCGTCGTCGGCGGCTAACGGTTTAAGTTTCCGACCGATCTTTAACGTTTTGGCGTCGACGAGGAAGAAGCTCGGAATCTCCATCATAAGCTCAGCGGCTTTAGTCGGCGCGTGAATGTGACGCACTTCACCGTCAGGGAGAATCACTTTTGAAGAAGAAGAAGAAGGCGTTATGTTGCTTAGAGCACAAGAAGCGTAGTTTCCCATTATGTGAAGAAAGATCTAAGAGAGGAAAGGGGTAAGTGTGTGTTAGGACAGGATCCAGGAAGATATAAGTGTGTATATATATAGAAAAGAATGTTCGAGGAAGATATAGTTTACAGTCTGTTATAGAAATATTTATATTATAATGTTATCTGCAAGGTGGAGATAGACAATTGTGCATATACACGTTGACATGATCATATGGTTGAATGCGCGTATATTTCCATTTTGTTATAATTCAAATTTATTGCCGTGTTTTCACTAGTCTCTGGACTCTGGCCAACACTCTTTTTTAATTTTTCTTGTTACTTTACTCTACATGAAAGTTACAAGTTGTAAATGCCCGAACACGTTTTTTAATTTATAACTAGATTATCATTTTATAAATATATAACAGATATCATCGTAAAACTTTTAAAGATATAATTTACATTTTAGTGTTATATATTGTGTAAATCTATAATGTTATTGGTTATGTTTCTTATTCGATATTATTAATGTATAATGATTTTTTTTATACATTTTACTTTATTATTAATTGTTATTATATACTAATATATTTTCGAGTTTGGTAAAATAAATTCATAGTATGAAATAAACAAAGTGAGAATCTCCTTCATGTTTTTCTAATTTTTACAGACTGAATACAATACATTTTAAAATTTTATTTAGTTATACTATAGAACTGATATTTTCTTAGCATAATTTATATTTCTATGTTATTTATTTTAGTATATTGTGAGATTTTATAAGTAAATAGATTATAATAATACTATATTATTAATTGTGAAATCAATCGATGCATTAATTTTAAAATATTTTAAAATGTTATTAAGATTTTGTTAGATTTTTTCTAAAATATTTTGTTATAAGTAAAAATAAAATTTAAATTTACAGTTAAAATTTATTTATTAATATCTATATAATTAATAAGATTTTTTAGAAATGTTATATATTAAATAGATTAACTTAAATAATCAAATAGATGTAATTGATGAAATAGACCTAGTATGAATTTTGTATGGTATTTCTTTTAATAAAGAAGATATAAAATATAATTATAAAATTTGAAAAATAGCATACACTTTTATTTTATTTTGTTTTATAATAAATATTATTTAAATTAATGTATAATAGTATATATTATTAACTAAGAAATTAATCAATGGTATTAATTTAAATAAATATTTTAAATATTTAGAAAGATTTTGTTAGATTTTTCTCAATATTTTGTTATAACTAAAAATAAAATTTAAATTTACAGTTAGAATTGATTTATTATTAATAACTTTATATATTTAATAGATTACTGTAAATAATTAAATAAATGTAATTAATGAAATGGATCTAATAAGGCTAGTATGACTTTTTATGATAGATAAAAATGGTACTTCTCTTTTAATAGAGAAGATATTTTCCGGACAGTGTTGTTTTTAATTTTGTCAAGAGAAGTTAGAAGTTAGGCAACTTTGGTAAGTTTTTTTAATATGTTTAACTTTAACAGATATGAGAAGAATAATAAGCTACATAAATTTAAAAGCTAATTTGAAAGTTTGGCTTTTTGGCTTTTTTGCAATAGACTACGATGGTTTGTTTTCTTCTGAAGCTTAAACAGAAAGTAGAGAACAGTGACTACAAGCTTATTTGTTGAACTTGCAAGTTGCAAAAGAATAGTCTTAAAGCTTCAAAAAAGAATGATTTTAGGTTGAGTTTTGTTGTCGCTATAATATTTTTGGTTGTCAGCTATATTTCAATACATACTAGCTTATTATTTTTGGTAGAATTCAATTTTTCTTCTATACAAAACAAATATAGTCTGAATCATATCGTTAAATTGAACAGAAGATTATTTTAAATTAATGACGACTCTATTTTTTTTGTTATCAATATAAACATGAGACTTTACTAATCAAACCGGAGATTATGTGTCCATGTGGACAAAGTAGGAATGTTGACTCCAAGTACCATGTGCAAGATTATATGCCTCGATATTCTGAGTCAACAAGAGTATTAGGGGTTTATGTCATGTGTTTGTGTTTGTAGTTATCTTTTTAGATTTAATTTGTGAACCTTATCTTAATTTTTGATTTTTGGGGAGATAATGTTGAGCAAATGAGAATATTCTGATAGGCGATGTTAATATGCTGTTTTTCCTGAATATAAGATGACCATAGAATATTATTATGATACTATACCATATTTTTGGTCAACATTAAGATATTATAGAATCTTCTTGGGTTAACAACATGAAAATTTTAGATTTATGTCCTTAAACGAATATAGACAATATCTTACATAACTTGTCATAATTATTTCTATGTTTTGTTTGTATATGCTATGAAAGTATTCATTGTAAACTTCTATATAATCCCTGACATAGCTTCATCTTAAAACCATCCAAAACTAGAAGCATATTCATTTTTCTCAATTTCACATCGACAAAGAATCCAAAGAAAATGAATAATCTCACAATTTTTGTTGCTATAATTCTCTTTTCAAGCTGTGTCGCATCTCAATTCATTGACCCAATAGATGACGAAGAGCTCCAATGGTCGGGTTACACTCAGGCGCCCTCGGCTACCCACAAACACAGCCCAAATCAGCAATTAAAGGAGTGTTTTTCCAGTTACAAGATGGTAACAAAATGTTTGATGAAGACGTTAACCAAAAAAACAACCGTCAGTTCTGAATGTTGCGCCACGATCAAGACGTTGGATGAAAGTTGTAAGCATACGGTTTACAGATCGTTCCAGAACCCTTTCGTTGACAACTATGTCGAGAACCATTGCTCTAACTATGATGCTCCTACTCCGGCTTAGAGTTCATTTGAAAAATATCATAAATAAATCTCTTGTATCGATCAAAAAGAGTTTACTACTACATTGCCTAACCTTTTTTTTCCTTATTGTTGCACATTATAAAATGATGATACAAGTTCATTTATAAAAATATTATAATAAATAAATCTCTTGCATCGATCAAAAGAGCTAATTATTATTAGATTGTGTAACTTTTTTTTGCTTATTGTTGCACATTATAAAATTATGATACAAGTTCAATTATAATAAGTTTTTTTATTTGAAGATAATTAGCAAGACTATCATAAGCCAAATATTATGCATTTACTAGACTCATTAATCATATTTGTAATGGATGACAAACTAATAACAAAAACATGGAAACTTTATTCTTTTTTTTTTGACGTCACACGGAAATTTTATTCAAAGTGTCGCAATAATATCAAAAAATATTACAAGTACTAATCAAATTGTTCAACAACAACAAAGTAAAAAACCTTAAAATCTCCGAATTAGTGCAAATGCATTATTGATAAAGCAGTCCAAACATTTTCATTATATATTACTCAGTTAACAGATACCATTTCTCTTCTTCCTGTCGGAAAACCTCTTCCAGCCATTGATGATCTCTCTCTGCTTCTCCATATCGCTTTTCTTCACCGTCACCATCAAGTTATCGCCGTCAGCTTCACTCTTCTCCTCTCCCAGCAAAATTTTGTGGATTACTCGTGAAGGAAGCTCATCGAGCTCACGCATCACTTTCTCAATATCGATCACAAGTCTCTCTGCGAGTGTTCTTGAAAAATCTTCTCTGATGACCACCCGAAGAACAGTTATGTGTTGTGCGTTAGGAGGCATTGTATATGCCGGCACTAGACATTGGAATACACGTTGACATTATATGTTTTTTTTACATTATATGGTTGAATGCGCATATATTACATTTTACTATAATTCAAATGTATTGCGTGTTTTCACTAGTCTCTGGCCATCACTCTTTTTTTTTCAATTTTTCTTGTCACTTTACTCTACATGAAAGTTACAAGTTGTAAATGGCCGAACAGTTTTTTTTTTTATAATATTTTCCGGACAATAATGTTTTAAATTTTTTCAAGAGAAATTAGAAGTTATGCAACTTTGGTTAATTATTTTATATGTTTTAACTATAACATATATCAGAAGAATAATAAGCTATATAAATTTAAAATATAATTTCAAAGTTTGTCTTTTTGGCCTTTTCCAGTAGACTATGGTGGTTTTGTTTTCTACCGAAGCTTAAATAGAAAGTAGAAAATAGAGACTACAAGCTTATATGTTGAGCTTGCAAGTTTCAAAAGAATAGTTTTAAAACTTACAAAAATGATTTTAGGTTGAGCTTTTTTTGTAGCTATACTATTTTTGGTTGTCAACTTTATTTCAATACATACTAGTTTTATTATTTTTGGTAGAATTTAGTTTTTATCCTATACAAAACAAATAGAATCTGAATCACATCATTAAGTTTGAAACGAAGATTATTTTGAATTAATGACGATTCTTTTTGGTCATCAACATAAACATTTTAAATGGAGACTTTGCTAACTAAACTGGAAACGTTGTATCCATGTGGACAAAGTAGGAAGGTTGACTCCGAATACCACTTGCAAGAGTATATGTCTTTGTATTCTAAGTACTTATAACAAGAGGATTTAGGGGTATATGTCATGTAGTTATCTTTTTATATTTAATTTGTGAACCTTATCCTAATTTTTGAATATTATTTTTGGGTATAATGATGTACAAATGAGAATATTCTGACAGGCGATGTTAATTTGCTGTTTTTTTTCTCCTTATAAGGTGATCATAGAATATTATTATGATATTAGTTGTTTTACCTGCACATAATGACATAATTCTTTGATAGATAATTATTATGTACTATCAGGAACGGACACATACTTAGATTTACAGGGGTACGTGCCCCTTACTATTTTATTTTTCTAAATAATTTAAGCTTATTTGATTAAATTGTTTTTAGTTTACTGAATAAACAAAAAGTGCCCCCGGTTCATAATATTTTTGTTTTGTTTTTAGTATTGTGCTATAAAATAATATTTTTTATTCTATAATAGAGAAAAATAAGCTATAGTCAATCTAAATTTGTACTTTAAAATAGAAATTGCCATTTTACTATAAAATAGTATTTCCTTATTATAAAATCATAATTTGTTATTATTAAATGGTCTTTTAACTTTTCAAACTTTAATAATTATTACTAAAAAATAATTTTAAAATTGCAGTTTATTAAAAAATAGAATAATATTTTTCTTTACATTTTAATTTAAACAAAGTTATAATTCTGTCAAACTGTCAAAATAATTAAAAGTAAATAAAGTTAATTTTTAATTTTTATAAATACTGTATAAGGTACTTGTTGTAAATCAAAACTTTCATTTTGAAAATATTCTCTTATAGAGGCAGATATTTAGAAAATATTTTTTAAAAGATAATTCCATTCCTAATAAAAAAATAATATTGAAATTTTCAAATTAAATAACAAATAAATTTCATTCTATTAACTGAATAATAAGAATAAAAATGAAAATACCACGAAAAATCATAAAAAAAATAAAAAAATAAAAATGAAAATACGAAGAAGAATAAAAATGAAAATGAAAATACCACAAAAAAAAAATCATGTTAACAAACAAATATAAATCAAATTTATTTTTATTGCTTATATACCTCTTTTTTGTATTTTAATCCTAAAATAAATTTTATAATTTCAAAAATATGCCATCATATATTACATTTACAAACAAATATAGATCAATGTTTGTTATTTTTATCAAAAAAAATTGTACAATTTATTTTTTATAAAACTATTTTAAATATTTAGTATAATGATAAGTCTAATTATTATATATGTATATATACTACTAGTTATAAAAATTAACAAATAAGAAAGAAAGAAAGATGTAGATAAACACAAAATAAATACATGTAATTATCTTTTCTTTTTCAAACACTTTTTTTTTATTTTATTTTGAGATAATTTTAACAATAAAAATCTGTAATCAGTTAAATAGTGAATTATATAATATATTTATTAAATATTTTTAATTAGTCTAATTAATGTTGTTTATTAAAACTAATGATTCAACCTAAAATCATGGAGAACATGATAAATAAACAAATTTACTTCTCAAATAATAGTATAGATAGATATATTATACCATATTTTTGTTCATTAAGATATACAATTTTTTTGGCTTAACAACATACAAATTTTGTAGATTTATGTCCTTAATTGAATATAAACAATTTCTTACATAACTAGTCATGATTCTTTTCTATGTTTTGTTTGTATATGCTATAGAAATATTCATTGTAAACTTCTATATAAACTCTGACGTAGTTTCATTTTAAAGTCATCCAAAACTAAAAGCATATTCACTTTTTCTCAATTTCACATCGACAAATAATCAAAAGAAAATGAAGAATCTCATCATTTTGGTTGCTGTGGTTCTCTTTTCAAGCTGTGTCACATCTCAGTTTCTTGACCCAACAGATGTCGAAGAGCTCCAATGGTCGGGTTACTCTCAGGCACCCTCCGCTATCCACAAACACAGCCCAAATAAAGAATTGAAGGAGTGCTTTTCCAGTTACAAGATGGTAACAAAATGTTTGATGAAGACGTTAACCGAAAAACCAACCGTTGGTTCTGAATGTTGCGCCACGATCAAGACATTGAATGAAAATTGTAAGCATACGGTTTTCAGATCGTTCCGTAACTCTTTTGTTAACAACTATGTTAAGAAACATTGCTCTAGCCACGATGCTACTGCTCCTTCTCCGGCTTAGAGTTTATTTGAAAAATATCATAAATAAATCTCTTAGATCGATCAAAAGAGTTTACTACTACATTGTGTAACTTTTCTTCTGCTTATTGTTGCACATTATAAAATTTTAATTATAATAAGACTGTTTGGATTTGAAGATAATTAGGAACTCTATTATAAGCCAAATATTATGCATTTACTAGACTCCCTAATACTATTTGTAATGGATGATAAACTAATAACAAAAACACAGAAACTTTATTCAATATGTCGCAATAATATCAAAATATATTCAAGTACTAATCAAACGAAACTTAAATTGTTCAACAACAACAAAGTAAAAACCTTCAATCTCCGAATTAATGCAATTGCTTTATTGATAATGCTTTATCACTAGTCTATGGCCATCACATGTTTATTTATTGTCACTTTACTCGACATTCGACATGAAAGTTATAAGTTGTAAATGGCCGAACAAAGTTTTTTTTAATTTAGCCATATAAGGTCAACATTGTTTTTAATTTTGTCAAGAGAAGTTAGAAGTTATGCAACTTTGGTAAATTTTTATATGTTTTAACATTAACAGAAATCAGAAGCATAATAAGCTACATCAAAAACTTAAAAGCTAATTTGAAAGTTTTGTTTTTGGCTTTTCCAGTAGAGTATGATGGTTTGTTTTCTATTGAAGCTTAAACATAAAGTAGAGAACAGTGACTACAAGCTTTTAGTTGAACTTGCAAAAGAATAATTTTAAATCTTCAAAAAATAATGATTTTAGGTTTAGTTTTCTTTTCTTTTTTGTCACTATAATATTTTTGGTTATCAGCTTTATTTCAATACATACTATTTTTTATTACTTTTGGCAGAATTTAGTTGTTTTCTTTACAAAACAAATATAATCTGAATCATTTAACAAAAGATTATTTTGAATTAATGATAACTCTTCAACAAAAAAAAAAGAAGATTATTCTCAATTGATTATAACTCTGTTTTTTTTAAATGTTTATGTCATGTGTTCATAGTTATTTTATAAGATTTAATTTGTGAACTTATCCTAATGTTTGATATTTTTTAATTTGAAATAATTTTGTGCAAATGAAAATATTGTGATAGACGATGTTAATTTGTTACTTTTTTCCTCGTTATACGGTGTCCATCTTCTATCTATACTATTATTATCTGAAAATGATTTTCTTTATTTGTTATATTCACCATAATTTTAGATAATTTTCTTATTTATCGAACTCGTATGATTTTGATTGAGGAATCATCAATTAAAATTTATCTTATTATTTAAAATTAATTAAATAAGTAAAATAAGAATTAGGATAAAATCTAAATCAGAGATTTTACCTATTTGTCATATTCTTCATACTTTTAAATAATTTTGCTTATTTTTTATGTTCTTATGACTGAAGACTCATCAACTAAAATTTATCCTATTACTTAATTAATTAAATAATTAAAAATAAAAATTAGGATTGAAATCTAAATTGCTTGATTCAATCTTTAAAATCATATTTTTATATGATATGGAGATGCATGTGGTTAGATGATTAATATAATTTAATAAAAATTAATTTTATTCTTATATTGTTAACCAATCAAAAATATCTATACATTTTTATCTAAAATTTAATTTATCAAAATTATAATAAATTTCAAATATATACAAAACTTATTTAGCACAAATACTATTTAAATGATATTATCTCAGAGTATTATTATGATATTATACCCTATTTTTGGTCAACATTAAGATATTATACAATCTTTTTGGGTTAAAAAGATGCAAATTTTAGATTTATGTCCTTAATCGAATATAAACAATTATAGACATGATTCTTTCTATATTTTGTTTGTATATGTTATAAAAGTATTTATTGTAAACTTCTATATAAACCCTGACGTAGTTTCATCTTAAAGACATCCAAAACAAAAAGAATATTCTTTTTTTCTCAATTTTCAATTTCACATCGACAAAGAATCCAAAGAAAATGAAGCATCTCACAATTTTTGTTGCAATAATTCTCTTTTCAAGCTGTGTCACATCTCAATTCATTGACCCAACAGATGACGAAGAGCTCTAATGGTCAGGTTACGCTCAGGCGCCCTCGGCTATCCACAAACACAGCCCAAATCGGGAATTAAAGGAGTGCTTTTCCAGTTACAAGATGGTAACAAAATGTTTGATGAAGACGTTAACCAAAAAAACAACCGTTGGTTCTGAATGTTGTGCCATGATCAAGACGTTGAATGAAAATTGTAAGCATACGGTTTTCAGATCCTTCCGTAACCCTTTCGTTAACAACTATGTTGAGAAACATTGCTCTAGCCATAGTGCTCCTGCTCCAGCTTAGAGTTTATTTGAAAAATATCATAAATAAATTTCTTGTATCGATTAAACAGAGTTTACTACTACATTGTGTAACTTTTTTTTTTTTTTGCTTATTGTTGCACATTATAAAATGATGATACAAGTTCAGTTATAAAAATATTATAATAAATAAATCTCTTGTATGATCATTTTCAAAATGTCACAATAATATTAAAAAAAAATATTACAAGTACTAATTAAATTGTTCAACAACAATAAAGTAAAAACCTTCAAATCTCCGAATTAGTGCAAATGCATTATTGATAAAGCAGTCCAAACATTTTCATTATATATTATTATTTCAGTTAACAGATACCATTTGTCTTCTTCCTGTCGGAAACAAACTTCTTCCAGCCATTGATGATCTCTCTCTGCTTCTCCATATCGGTTTTCTTCACCGTCACCATCAAGTTATCGCCGTTAGCTTCACTCTTCTCCTCTTCCAGCGAAATTTTGTGGATTACTCGTGAAGGAAGCTCATCGAGCTCACGCATCACTTTCTCAATATCGATCACAAGTCTCTCTGCGAGTGTTCTTGAAAAATCTTCTCTGATGACCACTCGAAGAACAGTTATGTGTTGTGCGTTAGGAGGCATTGTATATGCCGGCACTATCCATCCGTACCTACATTTCAATAATAGACACGTTATAGATACATCATATTCATACACAAATCTAGTTACTTATTTTTATGAATCTTTGAAGTATCAATAACGTCTAACTTATGTATTTACTCTCAAGTGCATCAGTGCATGAATCATATGAAAGTGAAACCTTTCAAAATGTCAAAGAGTATTTGAGATATTAGAGCATCTCCATTGCTAAAATTTTCAAAAGATAATTTCAAAATTTTATATATATTTTAGTTCACATTATTTTAAAAAAATTATTGTTTGCCAAATAACACCTGTCTTTAGAATATTTCATAGAGTTTCTATGGTTTCTCAAATAAAAACTAACCTGCGAAGCATGTCGGAGATTTCGAACTCAGTGTGAGAGCTGCTGTCTTTCAAGGAGAAAGCGACAAGCGGTACTCCCTCTTCTTTTGATACGATGTTGAACCTTCCTGTCTTCTCAAGTCCTTCCCTTAACACGATCATATTCTCTCTGCAATTCTCCATCACATTTCTATAACCCTGTTTGACACATTTTATTTTACTAGGGAATTTCTAGTTACTTAGCATTAGCATGAAATATGGTATTAACAGTAGTCATTGACTGACTCACCTCGTGGCCCAATCGAATGAGTTGGTAGTATTGAGCTATGACTTGACTCGAACCTGTGTTATTTAGGAAGATCAATGAAGAGTGATTGGCTATGAGTGATAACAAATACAACTAATAAAACGTTCAGATGTTGAAAGTATATGAAAAATCCCATTTTAATATGACGACGTCTAAGTTACGTTTTACGTACTTCAATTTTTTTTTACCTGTATCACTTTGATGTTCATGTCCTACCTATTTTTTAAATTGGTCAAAGTAAATAAAAGTGGAAAAGGTTAATTTGACCTCTATTGCTCCATCAATTTGATGATCTACGGCTAATTTTAAAAGTAGCTTCTTTTTATATATAAAAGTAGAAATATTAGCCTATTTAGATCATTGTTAGTAGGTATAAGTCAAACACAAAAGATAGGAATAGCAAGAAAATTTGCAATCAATTTTAAAGTGACTTTATTTTTTTTAAGTAGAAAGATATTTACCCTCCATAACTTCGATGTTAGTTAATCTAGATCATGGCTAGTACGTTAAAGTCAAACAAATAAAAGATTAGGAATAGCTAGCAAGAAAATTAAATTTTGATAAACAAGAAGGAAAATTTATACAAGCAGCAACTAAGACCATCACTAGGAAACATACCTTTGGAGAAATTGAGCGTAAAAGTGGGTTGGTCAGCACCAAGATAATTGATATGGAAGATGAGTTCCTCGGGCAAATCCTCTTTGTTTCTCCAAACCACCCAACCAATTCCTGCGTACACAAGTCCATACTTGTGACCACTCACATTTATACTCTTCACCAAAGGCAGTCTAAAGTCCCATTCCAATTCTGGATACAAAAACGGTGCTATGAATCCTCCACTTGCCGCATCCACATGGATTGGTGTGTCCCATCTATCAAAGACATGCAAATATCGACCCAGTTATTAGTTGTTTTGATTAGTGTAAACGTGTTAAATATTCTAACTATAGTACTACTAATATCATATAGTGTAAACAATCCATTGGTATGAAAACTAATTAATTTACCCGGTTTCTTTGTTCTTTAGGACCAAGAGATCATTCAAGAGTTTGACATCTTCAAATTCTCCATTAAGAGTGGAACCAAGAATAGCCGCAACACATATAGTGTTCTCATCGACCATCTCAACAGCTTGCTCCGGGTCCATCACATAATACCCTTCGCTTAGTTTCACTTCCTTAAGCTCAACCTCAAAGTACCTAGCGAATTTCTCCCAACACACCTAACATTTTGATCCGTCATTGTAAGAAATTGGTCAAACACAAAGATTTAGTTATGATTACTAAACTTGAATAATCGTTTATTACTTGAACATTAGCTCCAGTGACAATGTTGGGTTTATCAAAAGGTTTGCCTTCCGCTTTACGCTTGTTCTGCCATTTACGCTTAAAGGCCAAACCGGCCAACATTATGGCCTCAGATGATCCAACGGTCCCTACTCCAACGGCTGTCTCTGTCTCTCCTAAAGGTGCGTTGAATAGATGTGCAATCATGTTCACACATCGGTTCTGTTTTCAAAATATTAAAACAATAATGATTATTAGTGAAAAGCAGCGTGGCGTATGACTTATTGACACCGAGATTGATGCTACTCCTGGTGAATAGCACCGTCACAGATCTTTAGAGTAAATTTAAAATAGTGCACACTTAAAGGGGTGGAGATTAATTAGTCATAACAACTACATTTATTCTATAATTCAGCATAAGATCGTGTAAATCTTATAATGTAAATAATTACGGTCAGCTAATTGATGAAAAAAATTGCGATCATATTCTAATCTGAAAATAATACAGAATGTTAAATTTGATCCTACTATTATACCATATCATATAATGTTATTCATACTCTTTATATTTCAATTTAAAATACGAGGAATCTAACCACTTGTAACTTATAGTTGTAAGTATAACTTGAATTTTATATTCTATTTATTTCAATGTTGGCCCGATCATTAAATATCATTTAGTTTTTAACTTTGTCCGGCTATCAATTTAAATAGTCATAGTAGCAAGGAACACAATGACTGGTATTAATTGAGGAAACGTAGTACCAATATTCCCACTAATTACTATAGTTTAGTTCAAATGAATCCAAAAGTAATAAAAATGGCCATAGAAAAAGTCAAGATAGGTGGTGGCGTTGCGTTTATATATGTAGAATCAATAATAAAGCATCTTATGATGATACAAACTAATAATAGTAACATATATTAATATATAGGAACAAATTAGAGAGAGAGAAAAAAAAAACCCTCACAAACAAGATTTGAAAACAATGCACCTTATGAACAATGGTATATACAAATTTAAATTAAAACATAAATCAAAACATATCATATAATATTATCTCGGCCACATACAAGATCCTTAGAAAAAAAATGTTGAAGATCTTATAATCATTTCTCTCCAGATATAAGCCGATACGTAATTATGTCTAAACTTGATTTTGAACGATCATGATATATAGAGTATATGATCAGATACCTGAAGTTCGGTGGTGACAGGGTACTCGTCCATGTCGACATAGTTCTTGTTAATGGAAGCCATGATGAGCTTGTCGCACTCAGGCTCCATCCACGTGGTCACGAAGGAGGCCAAGTTTAGCCTTGGATTACCGTCAAGCATCAACTCATCGTTTATTATCTGATACGCCGCTTCTTTTGGAATCGAGTTTTCCGGCATCTTGAACCTGATATTAACGTTATCAACCCTCCATTATTATGGAGCTTATACATACGTATATCATGATCAAGATTGTTATATTGTTTAGGTTTATTTTACCTAGGAAGTGAAGTTCGAACGTATCGTGACGCGAATGTGGAGTGGACGGAGACGTCCGAATCCGATGCGGCGTGAGAGAGCACCATCACGGCGATGAGAGAGAGAGAGAGAAATAACACAAGACGATGATGAGAGAGAGAATGAGATCGAGGAAAGTGATGAATGGCCGAATGGGATTGGAGGAAATGGAGAAACACCTAGTGAGGGGTTTTATATCAATAATAAATGATATTGAATGATAACCAATTAACCATATGGGTTATTTGTGTAATAATATATTTTGAAATGAACTAACTTTTAGAAGTTTCCTTTCTCCGAATTTTCTTCCTAGTGCCTATACTTTATTTATGTTAGTAGAATAATGCCTCTAATTTCGTTTTAGGTTTTTTAAACCAAGTACTTTTTTTTTAAACTTAAACCAAGTACATTTTTGAGAAGTTTTGTTTGAAAACACGATTTTTTTTTATTTTGTTTCCTTAATAAAGATTTCTAAGAAATTTGATTTATAAACACGGTAAAAATATTTAATGCTTACTAAGTCAATGATGAATAGGATCCGAGGAAAATATTTGCATTTTATTGAATTCGTTCATGTATTAAATAAATATTTTCTCAGAAATCGTTTGGTCCATAGAATTAGACCAAACGTTGGTTACTTTTGTACATTATTAGAACGCGGAAGATAACGCGTATCGACCAATACCGTAAGGTTTCTTCTTAGTTTTTCTAGTATGATAGGCCTCGTAATGTAAAATATGCGAGTTAATTTATTATATTTCATCATTGATTACATAAGATCATGCGTAGTGCACAGTTAATGTTTGTAATAATATTTGCCGATCGATCGATGATATGATTACTGTCCAAATAAGAATTAACTGTAAAGGTGATGTTATTTAATTCGATCTCTATTATTGAGTCGGCCGAATGCCATCATATGAGTTTCTAGTTTTCATCATCTATCTAAAAAACTCAAAGACTATGAAATTTATATAATTAAATAAATTTGAACAATCCAATTAAAGAAATCTTGTTTTCAGAATTTACTTGTTTTTCTGAATTTAGTTTCAACTAATCAAAATAAAAGTAATTAGGAGTGTAATTGACATAACAAAGAAACTAAGAATAGTTTATCAAAATAAGAAACTTAACTTTCTTTCGTTGACAAAAAGAAAAGAAAAAAAAGAAACTTAACTTTCTTTTAATGTCTCAAAAATAAATGTGTCATTAATAATCACACATTAGTTCAAAACTTAGAAATCAATTCAGTAAAACGAAACATGATGTCTTTCAAAATTTTAAAATCGACGCAATAAAAATAAAAACTCAATCAAAAACCAGTCGACCTATGAAGGTCTAACATCAACAAAATATGGGTTTGTCAGACTTCTTGACATTGATGATCTCTATGGGCTTCTCAATATCACTTTTCTTCACCGTAACCACCATGTTGTCGCCGTTATCTTCACTCTTCACCTCTCCTAGTGAAATTTTGTGGATCACTCGCGAGGGAAGCTCATCAAGCTCATGCATCACTTTCTCAATATCCATCACAAGTCTCTCTGCCAGTGTCCTTGAAAAATCTTCTCTGATGACCACACGAAGAACAGTTATGTGCTCTGCGTTTGCTGGCATTGTATACGCCGGCACTATCCACCCATACCTACATTACAACACAGTTAAACATCATAACACACTGAACTTCATGAGAGAGTATTTGAGATCATATTAATGATAGCTAACCTGCGAAGCATCTCGGAGATTTCGAACTCAGTGTGAGAACTGTTATCTTTTAAGGAGAAAGCGACAAGTGGAATTCCCTCGTCCTTTGATACGATGCTGAACCTTCCTGTCTTCTCAAGCCCTTCCCTTAAGACGATCATGTTCTCTCTGCAATTCTCCATCACGTTTCTGTACCCCTGTTTGATACAATTTAATTAGTTTGTAAGTAATGCTTAGTTAATTAGCATGATATTTTAAATCAATATTCATGGCTCACCTCATGGCCCAATCGGATCAGCTGGTAGTATTGAGCAATGACTTGGCTCGAACCTGTGTTTATTAAGAAGAATATCAAAAAATATATATAGAAAAAATGAAAGTAATTTATAGATTCTGGAGTGAGCTACTAATAGTAATACTGAAGTGGTGAAGTACGTTACCTTTGGAGAAGTTGAGTGTGAAAGTGGGTTGGTCAGCACCAAGATAGTTGATATGGAAGATGAGTTCATCAGGCAAATCCTCTTTGTTTCTCCACACCACCCAGCCAATTCCAGCGTACACAAGTCCATACTTGTGACCACTCACATTAATACTCTTCACCTGTGGCAGTCTAAAGTCCCATTCCAGTTCAGGATACAAAAACGGTGCTATGAATCCTCCACTTGCTGCATCCACATGGATCGGTATATCCAATCTATCGAAAACATGCATATGTTAGTTGTGTTTTTCTTAGTTTACTAGATATACAGTTGTGTGTAATAATCCATTGATATAGTGAAGGAAATAGATAATTACCCAGTTTCTTTGTTCTTCAGGACCAAGAGATCGTTCAAGAGTTTGACATCTTCAAATTCTCCATTAAGAGTGGAACCAAGAATAGCCGCAACACATATAGTGTTCTCATCGACCATCTCAACAGCTTGCTCTGGGTCCATCACATAATACCCTTCACGTAGTTTCACTTCCTTAAGCTCAACCTCAAAGTACCTAGCAAATTTCTCCCAGCACACCTAATATTTTGATTCATTATTGTAAGACTTGATCAAGAACACAAATTTAATTATGATTATTAAACTTGAAGAAGTGTTAATTACTTGAACATTGGCTCCGGTGACAATGTTGGGTTTGTCAAAGGGTTTTCCTTCGGCTTTACGCTTGTTCTGCCACTTCCGCTTGAAGGCCAAACCGGCCAACATTATGGCTTCGGATGATCCAACGGTTCCAACTCCAACGGCTGTCTCTGTCTCTCCCAACGGTGCGTTGAATAGATGTGCAATCATGTTCACACATCGGTTCTGTTTTATTAATAGTAAGAAAAAAATTGATTAGTGAAAACTCACCTTTTTACGTCAATGAAATCTTATCAACGTCGAGATTGTTAATTAACTTTAATAATCTTGGTGAATAAGAGCGTAACATATCATCTTAGTTACTATTGGCATATATCTTATAAAGAGTTCTATTTAAACTCAATTTTGTAACGTTCATGATGATCTATACAAACCTGGAGTTCGGTGGTGACAGGGTACTCGTCCATGTCGACGTAGTTCTTGTTAATTGAGGCCATGATGAGCTTATCACACTCAGGCTCCATCCATGTGGTCACGAAGGAGGCCAAGTTTAGCCTTGGATTACCGTCAAGCATCAGCTCATCGTTAATGATCTGATAAGCAGCTTCTTTTGGAATCGAGTTTTCCGGCATTCTGAACCTGATATTTTACGTTTTAAACCAACCATTATAATGGAGCTTACATACATATATCATGATGATCAAGATTGTTATATTTTTAGTTGTATGTTACCTAGGTAGCGAAGTTCGGACGTATCGTGACGCGAATGTGGAGTGGACGGAGACGTCCGAATCCGATGCAGCATGTGAGAGCACCATCACGACGTTGAGGGAGCAAATTCCCACGAGATGACAATAAGAGAGAAAGTAAGGTCAACAGAAGTGGTGATGGAGCTTGGAGGAAGAAGTGAAACACCTTATTTATATATGGGGGTGGTTAATATAAAAAAAAAGGTAAACCCTAATAATATATTTTGAAATAAATGCTTTTGGAAATGTTCTTTTTTTTTCTTTTAGAAAGTTAAATTTCTTCGCAAGGCATATACTATGTCCCTTTTTGTGAAGTTTGGTTAGAATCAGAAGGGTCCTGACACGAATGAAACCATATTGGAAACACGATTTCGTTTCTTTCCATTTTGTTGATCTACGGTTTCTAAAAAGAAATATACTTGGAAACAGGGTGAAAATATGTAATGCGTGCTAAGTACGTAAAATTAATGGGATTCGAGGAAAATTGCATTTATTTTTAAAATTAAATGCCTTCCCATAAATGGCGAAATTCTCTTTTTTGCCAAAATTTCTTTCGACGCCTATAGTTTGTTTAAATTAGTGGAATATCTTGTATTTCTTTATACAATTAGACCAAACATTTTTGCTCTTTACATTGTTATTATAACACGGAATAAGGTGCATGTGGACCAGGATCCGACCATGTGTATGGAGTATGGTATGGTTTCTGCTTTCTATAGGTGGTAAAAAAAAGTAGACACGGCGCAGAAGTCGCACCCATAAGGTAGAAGACGAGTGCAATCCGTCATTTCATGCTCCATGTTCTGATTCTCGGACGATTCTCTTATGAACCATACTCATACCTTTCAATGTTTGGTTGGTTAAAAACTTATATGTTCTACGGACTACGGGAGGCCCTTAAATAAACAATGTTATGTTGTTGCCGGTTAGCATGTTTATTTTTGATATTTTGTTTGTTTGCTTAAATAGTAGTGTTCGTTTATATAAAAATAAATTTCATTAAATCATTTCTCCTATGACATTCCATCAGTTAACGATGAAGTTGAACTCTTACGTTTGTAAATAACATATCAACATCAAAATATCTTTTCTGGTACGTGAAAACTGCACCATCGGAAATGGATAGCTAAGCTTACCTGCAAGACGTGGTACTCGTTTTTCTCACTTTCATATGGATAAATTTAATTTTGTTTTCTAATAATAATGATGATAATAAAACGAATAACTGGACACGGGTGTTCCAATTGGTTTCTGGTTAATTCTGTACAGAAATGAGTTAAATCGAAAACTGGGTTATTATCGGTTTTGGATTTTATAAATATGAAACTTTTTTAGAAATTTATTATCTCGATCCATTTTTGTACCGTGGTTCGATTTGAATTCTGTTTTTCTCGAGCTTTAGAGGAAAATAGGGGAACAATATCCAATTTGCTGAGCTAAATTGAACCGATTCGCTTGGTTCAAATACTTAAACCGACCGGTTCAGTAAAAACCACCACCTAATGAAGAGGGAGATGCGATTTGCGAGGTGTTGAGATTCCTGTTTTACAATTGGCAAAGAGAAAACAACGGACGATTCTTTAATACAAGTTGGTTTGATCAAAAAAAAAAAAAAAACAACGGACGATGATTCATTCGTTACCACTAACTCCTCCCGCACTATAAATATCCCCCACCTTTGATTCCACAACACTCTTTCATCTCCAACCTCTCTGCGATTAGCCTCTCTAGATCGGAATCTCGTTTCAGAAAAATCAACCATGGCCGCAGCCGCGATCGAGAAGCTCCCCCAGCTCAAATCCGCCACCGATGGACTTAAGGAGATGAGGTTACACGCTCTCACTTTCCTGATTCTGGATCTGGTAATCTTCTTCATCGTTTTAGACTCTCTCATCTGTTTCCTCCCTTTGTTTCAGTGATAACGAGAGGAGCGGATTCATCAACCTCGTCTCTCGCTACCTGAGGTTCGTCCTTCGTATTTTCTTTGCGGATCGAGCTTTGTGTTGCTATTATCTTAAATTCGAAAGATCAAACAGTTTAGTTTACGTAGATTTGTAGTAGAAACGATCGATGCAAGTATCATTATCGGATCTGGGAACAGATCTAGAAACTTTTGAATGTTTACATATAATTATATAAAACGTACCAATGAGTTCTATGTGAATTTGAATGAGTTCTATGTGAATTTGAAGCGGTGAGGCACAGCACATTGAGTGGAGCAAGATCCAGACTCCTACTGACGAGATTGTTGTTCCTTACGATAAAATGGCTAACGTCTCTGAAGGTATTTTTATTTTTCTCGAATGATTCAAATCTGTATTGAAGCTTTGCTTTCTTTATGATAAGCTTTTTTATTATGGTTTGCAACGTAATGAAGATGCTTCGGAGACTAAGTATCTGTTGGACAAGCTTGTTGTGCTGAAGCTTAATGGAGGTCTGGGAACGACGATGGGATGCACTGGTCCAAAGTAAGCTCCCTAGTCTTGCGTCACTATCAGTTTTTTAATTCGATTTTTTTTGGCTTATTGTTGCTTGAGTAGTGGATGTAGTCTCTTTGAGATAGTGAAGTTGTTTTGTACATTTGACTACCCGAAGATCTATTTTACCATGTCCTCCTTGTTGCCATGGCTAGTGGGCTTAGTGGATCCCTGCGTAGCTAGTAAACAATCCACTGTTAGCTTTTGACAATAGCAGGGATATGGTAGTTATTTGAACTTCAGGGGTAAACAAGTTCATCCTAGAACATACAGCCCATATTTATAACTTCATTTTCATGGAAATCGTCTTGAGTTTACTGTATTCAGTCCTTACCTGATGTATTATGCGACATTTTCTTTCTTCAAGCAATAAGTTTTTCATTTTCGTTTCCTGTTTCTGTGCAGATCGGTTATTGAAGTTCGTGATGGTTTAACATTTCTTGACCTGATTGTTATCCAGATCGAGGTTTATCATTTTTCCGTTTTTTTTTCTCTAATCTTAATACCTTTATGTAACTTCATTTATCACTTTTCCACAGAATCTCAACAACAAGTATGGATGCAAGGTTCCCTTGGTTCTCATGAACTCATTCAATACACATGATGACACACAAAAGGTACTTTTACACCGAGGATCACTTCTCTCTGTTTATCTGATACTTGTGGGCTGACTGCTTTTTGTCTCGTTCAGATTGTGGAGAAGTACACCAACTCCAATGTTGATATCCACACTTTTAATCAGGTAATTCATGTCAATGCCAAGAAACTAAAACTTAATTTATTTGAACGATCATCTAGGTCAACTGTGGAACTAACAATGTTAACTTTAATTGTGTAGAGCAAGTATCCTCGTGTTGTTGCTGATGAGTTTGTGCCGTGGCCTAGCAAAGGAAAGACTGACAAGGATGGCTGGTATGATTTTGTTCTGGTAGACTAGTAAACTTGCACTGTAATTTCACTGCCTTTTGCATTTTGTTTTTTTTTCTTATCACGCAAAACTTTCAAAAAGTCCTGCGGTCTAGTCACAATCTTCATGAGACTCATTTGGGCTTGTCAATCAAATACTACAATCCTGATGGAGTTTTTCCGTATAAATATTGCATATGCATTTGCATTTGAGATTCCATTTACATGTGAATATCCTTCTCTATTTCTGTCACCACTTATAAAAGGTGTTTTTGTGAAGGTATCCTCCCGGTCACGGTGATGTATTCCCATCCCTCATGAACAGTGGCAAGCTTGATGCTTTCATATCACAGGTTATTTCTTTGATCTAGTATATTATTATTTTTCTCCTGAATTGATCCTTGATACGTTTGTGACTTTCAGCATTTGCCAATTTTAATTCCGGGTTTCTCACTATTCAGGGTAAGGAGTATGTGTTCGTTGCCAACTCAGACAACTTGGGCGCTGTCGTTGACTTAAGTAATATCTTCTTCTTGGTTTCTTCCTATATTGCTTTTGCGTAGTTCCAGTCTGAAAAATAACATTCAATCAGAGAGTAATTTGTGGCTGTCATTTACTCTATGTTGCTTCAGAAATCTTGAAGCACCTGATCCAAAACAAAAATGAGTATTGTATGGAGGTGACGCCCAAAACCCTAGCTGATGTAAAGGGAGGAACTCTCATCTCCTACGAAGGAAAAGTGCAGGTAGATTTTCTTTCCTGTTTAGATGTAGCTATTTGGCTGCAAGATTACTGGAAAGTTACTAATCAAATTTGGTGTTAGTACCTACTGAAGATTTTCTGTGCATTCTGTAATATCTCTCATTATTGTGTATGTCACCTTAAAATTGTAGGTGTCTCTAGGCTCTTATTAAATAAAATATATGGAGATTTGTCTTCTTTGCAACTCACGATCCTCTAGCTTTTTTATTATCTTATGCTACTGGAGAATAGTACAGTCTTATTGACCTCTGAATTTGACTTTTCCGTTGTGTTACTCAGCTTCTGGAGATTGCTCAAGTTCCTGATGAGCATGTAAGTCCACAACTCTTCTGTTTTCCTTCTAGTTTTTATTCATACTTGTTTCTTTCTGGTTTGATGATATAGATTTCCTTTTTACTAGAGCTTTCTTGGGATTCTTGTAGCAATTAGACACTATCCTTTGCTTGTTACATTTAGTGCTCATAACATGTCATGAAATTTGCTGCTGCTCTGAGCATGAAACGAATTGCTTACCTCTGGCTATTGCGTGTGACTAAGAATTACCTCACTCGCGTTTTCGTAGGTAAATGAATTCAAATCAATTGAGAAATTCAAGATTTTCAACACAAACAACCTGTAAGTACCATATCTGTCCCCCAAAACATGGAAGATAATAGATTTATTTTCAGAGACTTGACTATTTTGCTTCTACAGTTGGGTTAACTTGAAAGCCATTAAAAAGCTTGTGGAAGCTGATGCGCTTAAAATGGAGATCATCCCAAACCCGAAGGTACTTATTTTATAACCATGCCATGCTGCGCAGTTAGGCTATTGCAACTTTGCGTGATTTGTCCTAACCTCTTCTCAGGAAGTCGATGGAGTCAAAGTTCTTCAACTGGAAACTGCAGCTGGTGCAGCGATAAGGGTATGCATTTTGTTCTATATTTCGTTATTTTTAGAGAAACACACCAGTCACCTTATTCTAATGCTACCTGTCTTCAAACAGTTCTTTGAAAATGCAATCGGTGTGAATGTACCTCGGTCACGTTTTTTACCAGTGAAGGCAACTTCAGACTTGCTACTTGTTCAAGTAAGCCAAACTTCTACAAAGCTCAGAATATCCACTGAACATGGAATAAAGAGTTAATCTGTAATCATCTTTTACAGTCTGATTTGTACACTCTCGTGGATGGCTTTGTCACACGGAACAAAGCTAGAACAAACCCCACAAACCCAGCGATCGAGTTGGGACCCGAATTCAAAAAGGTAAGAGAATGTTCTTCGCTCTTTCTAAAGGGCATTTCACTGTTATACAATGTAACCTTTTGTGTGTGTTTAATAAACAGGTGGCGAGCTTCCTTGGCCGGTTCAAGTCCATCCCGAGTATAGTTGAGCTGGATAGCCTTAAGGTCTCTGGTGATGTCTGGTTTGGCTCAGGCGTTGTTCTCAAGGGAAAAGTGTCAGTGAAGGCAAACTCCGGGACAAAACTAGAAATCCCGGATAATGCTGTGATCAAGGCTAAGGTAACGTTTATATTCCCGGGGAGGATGCTGTGAGAACTATACCACTAGACTCAACTTGTGCTTGTTGTTCTTACAGGACATCAACGGTCCAGAGGATCTGTGAAGAAATTTAAAGATCCATGATGCGTCTTCTGTATTCCTCCTCCTCTGATACATGAAAGCACTTTTGGTGAAACTTTTTCCATGGTAAAAGATCACAAGAATAACACGATAAGTAATGTTTTTTTTTCTTTTTGCAGTTTTAGTCCCCGCAAAGTACGTTTTCAAATTTACTATTTTCTTCTCTTTCCCTACATGAGTTATTTTCTTTTGTTTTTATTGTTGGGATACTTTACACAATATTATCAATGGAGATGTTAGTGAAAACATCAATTAAAATCATTTCATTATTTTTTCGAGAACCATAGGTGAGAACATGTTATATTATGAAGCAACAAAATTTTTTTTTTTAACAATTTACATACTAAAAAACAACAGAGTGTATTATAATATAGTAGTTTCAACCAATTACTCTGATCTAAATTCCCCTATGCGGGTTGGAATAAAATTTAAATTATAAAAAAAACAATTATTCAGAATAAGTTTTTTTAATTTCTCTACCATATTGCGCCAGTTGTCCCAAACTGTCTCCTACTCTACTTTGACCACTTTGACCAGCTCGAATCCAAAGTTACCTACAGAAATAAAATACTAAGATAATACAGTTGGTCTATAAATAGTTTCACTGGTCATGCTTTTTCTACACACCACACATCTTTTCAATCTCTTTTATCTTTGTTTTAGAAAATTCACACTGATTGTCACAAAAGTCAGAGGCCTTTATTTGAAAAGAATATCTGATTCTTTCATTGTTATCCCGTTTGGCTCTAAAGCGGCAGGCCAAATAAGTTGTTGAGAATGAATATGAACCACATAACATAAAACATATCGCAAAAGTTAAAATGCATGGTGGTGAAGAAAAAAGAAAAATATCGCAAATCTGTAACGTATCACTTAACACTATCCAGTAAGATAATCAGTTGCCTAATTCCCACGGCACCATCAAGCCTCCTAACAAATAATCAGTGTTAAGGCACAGCGAGAAGGAAAATATGTGGCTGATGAGCTTTCATGTAATAAGAAAAAGAAAGACGAGTGACCTTCATCTACTTTCACGTGTCAAATTTCTGTAGAACAGTCGGCTAAATCCTAAATGTAAGAATAAGTGACATGGACAAAAGTGCAGTCCAATACTACATTTTAAATTAAAGTGTATGATTTACATACGTTTATTTATCTGCTCTTGTTGTCGTATATGCTTCAACCAAATGATTTAATAAATGATCTTACACATTTAAGAAGATTGATTACGACCTGGATAAACATAATAGTAATTTGGTCAACATAATATTTATCAAGGCTTTCATAATGGAGCGACCCACACCATGTATTAATTTATACTTTTATAGAGAGAAGATATTTAGCTGGCGGCTCACATTTCTCGGTCCAGTTATTAAAATCCATATCTCCCGATATTATCCCTTATCCTTTTACTTACACAAAAATAATAATATTAGCGAGTAAGTACGAACGAGCAGCACGTGTCAATTGGAGTGGGCCTTTGAACGTGAGCCACAAGATTTCATCTCTTTCTCGAGTTCCCATAAAATATTGGGGAAAAAAACAAAGAAATTTTGAAAAAGCGCACAAAGCAGAAGCTGACGTGGCATCCTCTCCTCTATTTCTCACCCCTTCCTCTTCCACAGACCCCAAAAACACTTTTATTTCTTCATTTGCTCTTTCCTTCTTCGAAGCTTGCTCTCTTTTTTCTTACTCCGGCTGAGCTTAGTTTTCGTATAATCCAGCCAAACTATGAAGTCTCCTCCGTTGACTGCGAATCCTCAGGTGTGAACTCAAATCTTGCTGTGTTTAACTTTTTTATCCACACTTACTTTCTCCTTAGCTAATGAGTCTATGAGCTTATTAGAGAAGAAAAAAAACTTAAAGTTGAATTTTTTCTTAAATAACTTCAATTTAAAGTCTAAGCCTCTGTTCATTTGCAGACTCTTTTGTTTCTTTTGAGCTATGAGTTTCTCTAAGCCAAATTGTGTTTATGTTAATGTAATTAAAATCTCTGAATACAACTGAAACCGTTGGTTTTTGTAAAGGATACAAATGCAGGGCCGGCTCAGGTGCAGGGGCGAGCAGGGCGATCGCCCAGGGCCCAAAAGAGAGAGAGGGGCCCATTATGTTTTTGAGTATTCAAAAAAAAAAATTTGTCAACTGAATATACGAAATTTAAGAGGCAGAACAGATACAGCTAGAAAATTATAGGAATGTTCGTATAGACTGATTTTTCTTTTCAAATCAAAAACGTTTCGCGTTCCCCAAATATCTTTTCCCCACTAAATTCTTCATTTCCCATTAGAATTCCATTTCCCCATATATAATTCCAAATTTTTTTTATTTTATGAGATCATGCTCTGTTCTATTAATATTATTTTATTTTTTAAAATAAAACTTTTAGTAACTAGGTTTATATATTTAGACGGATCAAAATTTTATTCCTAATTATATGTCACTTCTTTCTAGACAATTAGATTGTATCATGGTGAACATTGAACAACATTTTGAAAACAAGTGCTAATACAAATTTAAAATCTGATGGTATAAAAATAATTTATGTGAGAGAATTGTTTTTAATACGACTAATCACTTCTAATCCCGTACGTGAGCATGATAATATTTTAAGCATTTGGTTTCATATTTTGATAAACTATACAATTTTGTTAGGAATAAATAATATTTTAAAAGTTAAGGGCCTATTTTGAAAAATTGCCCCAGGGCCTATGAAATGGTTAAGCCGGCCCTGTACAAATGTCACTTTTGGTAAAGTACAGAACTTGTATGTAAGCAAATTATAGATAATGTTTTTCCTAAAGGTTCCTCCTTTTGGCTTGGTGTTGTTTGTTTCAGAGTGCCAAAGCTTCTCTGAGGAGTAGAGTTGAAGAAACTTCAGATACGCAGATACAGTTTAATGACTATGCACCCAAGGTTTTACTACACACTAATGTGTTAGAATTGTTACTTAAAGTGACGATCTTTGGCTCAGTTTTGTCTTTTTTTCTTTTTTAGGTGAGGAAACCATACATTATAACAAAAGAAAGAGAGAGATGGACTGATGAAGAACACTACAAGTTTGTTGAAGCCTTGAAATTACACGGGCGGGCATGGAGACGAATACAAGGACATGTGGGCACAAAGACTGCTGTTCAGATTCGAAGCCATGCTCAGAAGTTTTTCTCTAAGGTCTATATCCTTGTTCATAGAAAGTACCAAGAAGTGCTTAAACAAGAGGGATCATTGTTCTGACTTAGCTTTGTTCTGTTGTGTGTTTACACAGGTTGCTCGAGAAGCAACTGGAGGAAGTAATGAGGGGTCGGTGGAGGCGATTGTGATACCGCCTCCTCGTCCCAAGAGAAGACCAATGCATCCTTACCCTCGCAAGTTGGGGAACAAGGGAGATCACACAGAACGTGACAATAGCTCTCCAACCTCTGTGTTGTCCCCTGTTGGATCAGAAGCCCTTGGTTCCTTAGATTCACATTCACCCAATCGAAGCTTGTCTCCTGTTTCCTTTGCATCACCTCAGGCTGCTCTTGCAACTACTTCAAATGCGCCTGAAGAGCTTGAGACTCTGGTAGGTGACAGAAAAACAAAAACCACTTCCACCTTTATAGGCTTAGTTTCTAATGTCATTATGTTTGATCAATTTATACAGAAGCTGGAGTTGTTTCCAAGAGAGAGACTCGTAAACAGAGAGAGTTCCATCAAGGAACCAACAAAGCAAAGCCTTAAACTCTTTGGGAAGATAGTTTTGGTATCTGATTCAGACATGTCCTCTTCTCTAACAACTTATTGCAAGTCACCGACTCAGCCATTACCATGGAAACTCTCCATGGTAATAGACCCACAAGAAGAATCCTTGAGCTGTTTGATACAAGTCCCTTCTAAGCAAGAAGAAGTGGAAAACAGATGCTTAGATTCAGAAAAGGCCTTCCAAAATGAAGGATCATCGACTGGATCAAACACCGGTTCGGTGGATGATACAGGACACACTGACAAGAGCTCAGAACCTGAAGCAATGGTATCTCAATGGGAGTTTACGCCTAGTGAGAGGTCTGCATTTTCTGAGCTAACAAGAGGAACCTCTGAGCCAAACTCAAGGGGATTTTGTCCTTACAAGAAGAGAAAGATGATAACAGAAGCAGAACAAGATATTCGCCTCTGCTTGTAACCAGGATATTTTAATATCTCCTTAAGTTCAATTTTCATACATCTTAATGTTCATCAAAGTATTCTTAATTGTTGTTTCATTCTTTTCCTCGAGCTGTTTGTTATTTAGGCTAAAATTTCTGCATAATCTGTAACTGTACAACAGTTGTAACTTCTTTTTATAAATCTAGTGAGTATGAAGAACTTCAGCATATTTTTATGCAATAAGAACCATAATGCTATGATCTCAAAATCGTCTTAGGCCCAAGCAAGAAACTTGATAAATGTTACAAAGACAGCACTACCAGGGACTAACCTATCTATATGACCAACACTCTTCTTCTTCATGTTTTTGTATTTGTAGTCTCTTCACTCTTCTGCATAACATTTCTCACCTCCTCAAGGCAACTTTCAAGCTCCTTCAGTTCTTCACTCTCCGAGAAGCTCACTGTGGCCTGCACACACGTCAACTTTAATTATTCAGACTCATAATAAAAGCTTATTGAGTATCGTGTGTATTAATGCATGATAATTTTGGTTCGTACTTGTTTGATTGTGTTCTTCAAATGCATCTCAGCACTTGAGAGTTCTCGCCTGCTTCCTGTGGACACTGATATCTCCATGTAGACTCTGCAAAGTTCCAATGATGCTCTTGAAAACAACTTGAAACGCTCTTGGTCTTTCCACACTTCTGATCCCTAAGAGACCATCAATACATCATCAGATGGAACTGAGAATGTTGCTCACAGATCAAAAGAGCGGTTTCCATTAATCATGACTCATTTAATACCTGATAGGATCGCACTTGCTTCAACAGTGCCTCGCTGCATACCATAAGATCTCCTTTGATTCTACTCCATCTTGCATATAATCCCCAGATTTCAGATGTACTTTCTGTCCGGACAATCTATAAGAGAGATTATCACAAAGAATGAGACGGTACAGAGATACATACTGGTAATCCAAATATTTTGTTTACCTGCTGAATAATTTTCCCAAGCAACTCTAAGTGACGTTGAGTTTCAGCTGGTGTTGCAGCACACGGTTCTGTTTCTACTGATTCAACCGATGAAGATGGTGACTTACATGCTGAATTCCTATTTTCCAACTCTGTCATTATCCGGTCCAATAAAACAACATCAATCCTCTTGTTTTTGCTCATTCTCAGTATCTGTTGTATAGCTTCAAAGGTCTGAAAAACACAACACACAGATGAATCAAATTAACTCCATCAAACAGATACAGGGAGAACTACTAGCTAAGTCATTTATACGAAGGGCAGAATTTAAAAACTTAAGTGGTATAGTTGCATCTACCTGATCAATATTTCCGACATCCATAGCTACATGGCTGAAGTTCTCCCACATCTGCCAGCTATCTCGCCTGTTGATGATACACGGTCGTTTTGAAATTAGTAACACTATCAATATCTTAACTCGAGGTATTATAAATGGTAAGGGAAAGATAGATACTTGAATTTAAGTGCTTCTTTGAAAGCAACGAATGATTCTCTGCTCTTCTTTTTAATCATATGCCTGCACCCATAAAGTATATTCAGCATCATCCATAGTAAATGTAATAGCAAAAGTAGGTGAGCAGTGGCGTGAAACTGAAGTGCTTACAGACAAGCAATATTGTTCCAGGCCTCTCCATTGTCAGGATCAAGCTGAACAGCGAAAGTGAATGCATCGATTGCTTTCTGAACATCCCTAGCCTATGGTATAATATAGGAGATGTTAAATTAGTATCCCTCTCAGCAATAATAACAAGAATTTCTATCTTGTTTAATGACATCTGGAATGAAAACATATTGCTACTCTCAACTATTGGAGAAGATGGAGTATGATAATACCTTCAATGCAGCAGCACCAAGAGCAAACCAACCATCAGGGTACAGAGAATTCAAGGCCATTGCAGCCTCCCTGAAGTAGGGGAAAAGATTAGACATCAGAAAATAATTATATATTCCATTCCTGTATAGGAAGAAATAAAACGGAACCATCAACATACCACAGCATCTGCGACTTCTCAAAATCACCGCGATTGTATGCGCTGCGAGCAAGAGCACGCTACAAGATGGAGAGATATAATAAGAGCGTGGAGAGAGAGAGGACATAAGATTATGTAATCATGTGTCTCAAACTACCTTAGCACGAACTGACTTATCATTTGAAACCTCCAGAGCTTTTTCATAACAGGAGTCATTAACCGTAACATCCCCAAGAGAACACCTGAGACCAATAATAACTTTGTAATATAATAAACAAAGTTTATATAAAATATCCACACAGAAAATGATTAGTTATAGATTAAACGGTACCAATAACCAAAGATTTATATTAGGGGTGGGCAAAAAAACCGAACCGAACCGATCAAACTGAACCGACTGAACCGAAACTGATTCGAACCAAATCAAAGTTTATTTCAAATCATTCGGTTGAAGATTTTCCCAACCCGAACGGTTCAGTTCAGTTCAGTTTAAACCAAACCGAACCGATAAACCGAAGTGTTTTATAGTTATTTAAATTAAAAATATTAGTAAATTAAAATCCTAAGATTAAGCCCACGTAATTTTCTTTTACACTAAGAAAATCCTAATATAATTTGATTTCCATGAAACTAATATAATTTATTATACGGTTTCATGCTTTTGTGTAACCATTATTGTATTTCTCTCAAAGACGTGTTCTGTTTTCAATTTTTGTTAGTGAAAAGAACAATATGGAATCGTGGGTGTAGAGTTATAGTAAAAATATAGATAAATACTCGTATAGTATATATATAACATATACTAATTATTGATTCGTTGCAGCTTTTTTTGATGATATCACATGGAAGATGACTTATTACATGCTTTTTTTAATTCTTAAGAGACAAAAATATTGTTTTTTTCTTTTTATTTAGTTAATTTTGGTTTGATTGAATTCTTATAAAGTTATAAACTATATTTGTAACATTTTAAAAGGTTTTTATTTTGGTTTTATATTAAATTTAATTTACATACTTAATTTTTTATTATGACCAACATGATTATTTCATGACAACCATACATTTATGTATTAAAACATAATTTCTTGTACAATAAATAAACTAAGAAAAATCCGATTAAACTGAACCGAACCGAAATACAAACCGAATTGAATATGAACCAAACCGAATATAAACCGAACCGAACATAACTGAACCGAAATCGATCCAAACCAAACTAACTATGGTTTACTTCAGCTGAAAAAAATCTAGAACCGAACTAACCAAACCGAACCAAACTCGAACCGAACCGATAAAATAACCGAAGTGCCCACTCCTAATTTATATTATACCATAATCTTGGGTCATTTGGCCTTTCCAAAAGCTGCGCATTGATGAGATCCACAGCCGCTGATTTCTTCCCCAGAAAGCTGAAGTTTCACATCAGCATAATAAGCTTAGTGACATAACATAAAAGCAATATTGGGAAAGGGAAAAAAAAAAAACAAGTGAAGCTTAGTTTTACCAGTAGCAGTGAATTAGATTATCCCACAATTCCAAACTCTCAAATATTGTGATTGCTTCCCCAACCAAACCGCAACTCACCAGAAGCTCACCATATTCCCTGTAGTTGGAATCAAATCCGTACAGTGCATAATAAGACAGAAGTAAAACCAAAAAGACAATTAAAATAACTTACTTTCTCAAAGCAGGAATGGTAGGAAGATGGACTGCAAAGCATAAAGGGATCCTTTCTGATACTCCAGGCTCGCTCTTGTTAATAGCTTCAACCTAATAGAGCACAATTATTACAGCTATGCTAATGGTCGGAATGAGATAATGCTACAGCCAGTGACAAATACAATGAAGAAGAAGCACACATACCAATTTATCCATCATCTCCAGGGCGCGTCCCTTTGTACGACTCCTAGTTGATTCCCATCGAACACGTAGTAAGTCACACAAACACCGTAGCTAATAGCATGTCCGTAAGAACACAAGTCAGTCAGTTTGTTTCACTTGAATTGGCTTATGACAAAATGAGAAACCAACATTTTTAAACTAGTCAACTGAAATAACTGAATAACAGAAAAGATTGTAGCTTACAGTAAAATATGTTGACTTTTGAGAATCAATTGCCTCAATATAGGGAGCCATATCCCACCCTGCAGGGATAAAAAGTATTAAAATATAATAAAACCAAATGACTAGTTTAATTCAGACACAAAAGCATGAGCAGACATCATCTTTAGGCTTTTTTAATTACAGTCACAACTAATGTCTGGTAACTTAATTTACTACACAAAACTGTTACTATTATTCTCTACATCAAAGCTCTCTACAGAACATAAACTCTAAACGTTTTAAAAGACACTTGAATTTTGGGTTTTACTTACTTTGCATCTCATCGTTCCGACTACCCTTCTCAATCAAAAGACACTGAGCCAAAACCATTGCCTGTTCGACTGATTTTAACGTAACAGAGTCTTTGCCAGTTTCACCCTCATCGTTCACTAGTTTGGGAGTCATGTATACTTCAGGAGCTTCACCTCCCCAAGCTTCATAATAAGATCCAACATCAGCTTTTTCAGAGGCCAGCCTCACGTCCCCATTGGATGAGCTTGTATTCGCTACCAATACCATTTGTGCCTTTGGCTCTACCTACAACCAAGACCATAGGTACTTAGAATAACAAAGTTTAATAATACATATAGCAAAAATAAATAAATAAATCTCATAGCCTTACTTGGTGAATAGTACGGAATCCAAAAGCCCCACTAACAGAGAGCTCCAGCTTTGATGCCGCTTTAGCAGATTCAAGCTGCAACCTGACAATATATGTGTGTGTTAATAACTTAATGTCATGCCATACCGTCTCAATGATTAACTTACCTACAGGGATCAACCCTTCCATAAATGTATTGCAATACAAATGCTTCCAGATGGATGGTTGACGTTATGGATGAAACTTCTCCTTCGAGCAGCTTGTCATCCCAATAGCTTTCAACTTTTTCCAAGGCTCCAAAATGGTCTAAAGCTTCAGCCATAAAGACTTGCAGCATATCAAACAAAGATGAAGATCGCTCATGTAGAACTCTTTGATGAATAAGCAAAACTCTGACAATCCACCAAGAAACACTCCTTAGTTCAAATGTTTCAGTAGCATACAAATCTTTCAACTTTAACAGAAGCATTCTAGCAAACACTAAGTGCTGCATGAAAAAAAGAAATTAGGATGTGGTTAGTTAGAGTTCACTACAAAACAAAGATCAAAACTAATTTAAAAAGGCTCATATTATATAGTAACCTGGAGATTAGAAAACTTGCCGAGCAAGTCAGAGCCTGCAGACATGAGCTGAATCTTTGCCCAGTTCTCCCATTCAACTAACTCCTTACTTTTTCTGATGCTTTAAACGGCAACGAACACTTCGTTGATCCATCTGTCGGCCTAACAAGTTGAAAACGACAAAACACAAAAACTGGTTGGAGTTTTGTAATAAAACCATCTAATATTATTTCGATCTTTTTGCTTTGATCTAGTTAGTCAAGTAAAAGTTTGTTATATATAAATAATTTGAATTAGCAATGTAACAAATTGAAACATAATATTAAACTTTGTTATATATAAATATAATTTGACATTCTGTTGAACTTTTTAAGAACATAAAAACCGATAATAGTTTTTGAATTAGCAATGTATTATTAATTAATTTTAAAATTGATTATATGCCTACATGGCAGACAAGACAACTAGTATCAGCAGTTTAAGTTTGAGTTTTGCAATAACTAGGCAACTCACCCGGTCAAATTGCAACGAGCGAACCAAAAAGCAGCCGAGATCGCTATGCACATAACCATAACAGCACGGCGAGCCTTGTCGATTTCACCCGACGAACCGTTCGCCACGAAAGACTCGACCTTGGCGAGAGCCGAGAATCTCTGAGTAAACTCGTTCCGCTGAATCAACCAGGTCCAACTCGGTATCGCCTAGTATAAGCCTAGAGGCGTCGGAGCCTAGAGCTCCGAGGTAGTCTCCGGACTCGATTAGGGACAAGAGTGAGTTTATAAGAGAGTCGTGCGGATGGGTTTCGGATTGGGATTCATGGGTTTCGGGAGGAGAGTCTGACGGTGGTGAAGATACGGTGCACCGCAGGAGACGGAGCTCGTAACCGCGTAGGATTTGAATTTCGCCGTCGGCCATGGTTGTGGAGGAGACGAGGATGAAGAATTGAGGAGAGGTTTTTGTTGTTAATATAACGGCGTCGTTTCAATGCGAAATCTAATTAATTATGAACATGTAAAATTTCTTTTATAAATGTTCATATTTTTGGGAACTTTTTTTAATATGCTAATAAACCATTTAAGTAAATTTTCCTTATTGATGTCAAAAAAAAAGAGTAAATTTTCCTTATCAAATTTTATTTCTGTCAAGATTTTTGAAATATACTAATGACTAATTTTTATTCATGTTTCTGAAATTTGTACAAATATATATTTTATCAAAATTATTTGTAAGTGTGTCTTACAAATATAAAACTAAAAAAAAACTAATCAAATAACCTTTAGTTGATATTTAATTGATTTAAATTTTATTAATATTTATCGGTTCATAAAGTAAATTAAAAATTGATTTTTACCAGTTTAACATATTTATTAAAAAAACAAAATCCAAAATTTTAAAAAATTCCTAAATACTTAAATATAGAATTTTAAATTTATAGAAAATATACATATTTAAATAAATATTCATTATCATATAAATTAGGTGTTTTGCCCGCGATGCGGGCTTGAACATTTTCATAATTTTTGAAAAGTTCTTTGTACACTATATTCATAATTTTAGTAACAATTTTATTTGATTAATACTTAATTATATAACTTATGTTTTTAACTTTTTACTTGAAATACTATTTCAGATAATAATACAATATATATATAGAAATTATCTTTTTTTATTATATTTTTAGATTTTAGTCAATTCAATATTCTATTTTAATTATATAATTAAAAATTTTATTTGATTAATATTTAGTTATATAATTCATGTTTTTAACTTTTTACCAAAAGACTTTTTCAGATAACAATACAATATATACATAAATTATCTCTTTTTAAAATTATATTTTCAGATTTCGGATAATTTTTACTATTACTAATTTTAATCAATTATCTAATCAAATAAATTAAATTTTTTTTTTAATTTAGTTATACATTTTATTCATTAAGAGTATAAACGATATTAATCACTCTAACTTTTAACGTGAGAGCTCGATTTCAAAAACTAATTTATGTTTTTAACTTTTTATTACTAAAATACTTTTTCAGATAACAATACAATATATATATATATAGAAGTCATCTTTTTTTAATTATATTTTTAGATTTTGGATAGTTCAGTATTCTATTTTTAATTATATAATTAAGAATTTAATTTGATTAATATTTAGTTATATAATTCATGTTTTTAACTTTTTTACTAAAAGACTTTTTCAGATAATAATATAATATATAGATAAATCCTCTCTTTTTAAAATTACATTTTCATATTTTGGATCATTCTTACTATTATTAGTTTTAATCAATTATCTAATCAAATAAATTAAAATTTCATTTTTATTTTTTAATTTAGTTATACATTTTATTCATTAAGGGTATAAACGATATTAACCACTCTAACTTTTAACGTGAGAGCTCGATTATAAAAATTTACTTCGCAAATAATAGTATAGATATAATGCTATTCTTAGAAGTATAATTTTAATTATATAAAATTTTAATTAAAATAATTAAACCAGATCAAAAGAAACAAGATTACATATAGTTACATTTATGATTTTTTTTCAAATCGATAAAATTAAATATAAAATAATAATGTTAAATTTAAATAAAATATTCCTTTTAGATTATTAAAGTTATATTTAAAATTATTCTTTTAGTGCATGGTGCATGAAAAGTCCTAATTTTACAATACATACATTTATAGCTTGAAAGATTCATAAAAAACATATTTTCTATCTCACTGTTTCATAAAATTACTGACTTCCAAACCACACTTGCATTATACTGTCGTGTCGATCATTTTCAAAAACAAAGTATGGTAATTACTGACTTCCAAACACACTTGCATTGGATCTGTGACTGAAGTTGTATATGTATAATTTATTACGTTTCAATGTTATAAATAAATTAGTATATATAAACTACGAGTACTAGGTATATAACATATAGGAACAATCTATAACCTATTTAAAGATGTGTGTGAAGCGAGAAATGAATAACTAAAGAACAAAGAGATGGATTCATGTGAGGGAAAAGTGTAAAGAAGGGTATGCCTAATTTGTTATTATATGTGTGTGTTATATGCTAACGGTAATTGGATATAGATCTGGAATATGGAATTTGAATAATGACAGAAAAGTTGATGATGGTGATAGGAAAAGCTGAGAAGCGATGCTGGGGTTGGCCCATCAATGCCTCCAAGGATTTATTCACATGAGCACAAGTTGGACCCACATGATCTACCATGTGGACTCCCAGCTTGTACATCTCTTTATACGGTGTTGTAAGTTTAATATTCAGTCTATGTATGAACATAGTATATATGCGTATGTATATTTCTACTATCATATGTTTTCCTAACGTCTAGATATTACATGCTTATGGTTATGGACTATCTTGTATGTCTCATTCTCGTTTGGTGTAATTCATAATTTCACTGTGAATCCGTGAATATTGTTTGTGGAAAGATATCATATATGTAGTTTTCAGAAACTAGAAATAGGCAGAAAGGAAATTAATCAACGTATGATGAATACAATTTCAGAAAGATATAATCAAGGTTCATGATTTAACAAACAATTACGACAACAAAAAACTTGGAAACTAAAGAATTGGTGGCGAGCAAGTAACGAGGAAGATGTTGTACCCAAATGAGTAAATGACAAGCACAATTATCATATGTAGGACGGATGATCTGGAGAAGCAATGAGTATTTTTCAGAATGGTCAAGCTGGACACTAGTAACCAATATAATCAACGACCCATACTTCAACCGATGATGGGAGCTCAGAGCCAAATTACCTAGAAAAATCACGTTAAAAAAGAAGAAGCTAAACTGCGATACGGTTTACTAGTACACATGCGCTTGTGTATGGACAAATAATGCAACATGTTCTCAATGAAGTGCGCAAGGAACATAACTGAAGTAGGTAACCGAAACACGATTTCTTTTACCTTCTAGTTCGTAAGATTAATTGCTCCACATTGGGATTGGTTTAGGATTCGGTTCGGGATCGGTTACAAGAAAATAAAATATGTAATGTAGTTTTTTATGGAGATGGTATATTAATCGGCGGCAATCGCGAAGTAACGAAAGGATTCGACGATTCGCAAGTGGATATGCAAAAGAGACAATTTCAGTTAGAAGAGCCGCCAAACATAAAGATCTGAAACCAGTTTCTATTGGTTAAGCCAAGATTCGTTTCCCCATGCATCCAATGATGCACCGCCACGTGGACACATTCCAAACCGACCACACTTGGAGAAGGATGGAATACCCTAGGAGACCACTTTGATAAAGAAATACTGATTTTATTTTGGCATTGTTTATCAACCCCGGCTTTAGTTAAAACATGTTTATATATAGTCTAATTAATACACTATTGTCATTGTCATATAAATATCAGCACTGCGACAAAGGTTAAATCGTAAATCTAAAAGTTTTAAACTATGTATATGAAATATCCATTGAACTAATAAAAATACAAAAGGTTTTAGTTTCTTCCAACCTATATCATCAAACTTGAAGAGAACGATGGTGAGAATCAGGATATGTGTAAGAAAGAACAAAAAGAGAAGCGACAATTGGGTATTTTCTTTATAACTTTATATTATTAGTTGCATATTTTATAACGAAGATTGCATACTCTCCCTTTAATTATTCCCTTCTCGTTATTTTTTTATGAATTTTTGTCTTTCTCCTCTTTATTTATAAACCTATACCGTTTGAGCCCCTACTCAACAACCAGGCTGTCAACAACGCATAACATTTGTCTTCTCTCTCTTTCTTGTTTTTCAGTTCTTTCCTATTATTTGTCTTATCATCATCTATCATCTAGACTACTCAATCATACATTTCAGTTATTTATATACACTACGATCGGTCTTGTTTTTTTTGTCTCGTAACAAGACCGTTCGTTAAATCTTGTTGTTCGATTATATTATAATCCGAATATTTTTATCGATTAAGAGGTCTCAATATATATCATCGTCAACCGAGGATATTCATGGCCCCGGTCTCGTTGCCTCCTGGTTTTAGGTTTCACCCAACGGACGAAGAACTAATCACATACTATCTCAAAAGAAAGATCAACGGTCGAGAGATTGAGCTAGAGATTATTCCTGAAGTCGACCTCTACAAGTGCGAGCCATGGGACTTGCCAGGTAATAATTATAAGTACATTAATGAGTAACCATATATCAATCTATCAATATATAATCTGGTACGTGAACCCTTTATGGCGTAAGAGCTTAAAGGGGTTTGAACGTAGGTTCAAGACATAAGAGTGAAGAAAAGAATAAGAATATCACATGTCCAAGAAAGCCATAAAATACTTTAGCTTGACCACAATTAACACATCTATCTATATATACCTCCATTTCGATTCATATCCGCTTCTAAACCTCTACAATTTTATTTTCTTTCGAATAAAAGAAGTTGCAAATCTACTTCAGAAATTAAACATTGATTCAGTACTAATTATATTATATTTGTAAGATCAGTTTTGGATTGGGACTATCGGTTTGATTTCTCTAAAAATCAATTAAGTTTAGTCATATAGTAGTATTCAGTAGAGCAGACGCAATCGACTTTTTATAATCTCCTTTTGGTCAATAAGTTTCATCGACCACCACCCCTTTTATGTTATAGCTCGTCTATTTTCGTACTTTAGGGTTTTTATTGGAAACAGTAAATAAATTATCAAACAAAATATTTTATACGGGATATAGATAAAGAGAATTAATCATAGAAATTTAATTGGCTTATCTAAAAAGCTAAGCTCTACGTAATATACAATTATAAAGTGTCGTCATAAGTTAATTAATTATACAAATTGGCAGGGAAATCATTGCTTCCTAGCAAAGATCAAGAATGGTACTTCTTCAGTCCACGAGACAGAAAGTACCCCAATGGTTCAAGAACAAACCGGGCAACAAAAGGCGGTTATTGGAAAGCAACGGGCAAAGACCGAAGGGTGAGTTTGAGAGATCAAGCCATAGGAACCAAGAAAACATTAGTTTATTACCGTGGACGCGCACCACATGGTATTAGAACTGGTTGGGTCATGCACGAATATCGCCTCGATGAAACCGAATGCGAGCCTACTGCTTTTGGCATGCAGGTTGTTAAACTAAGTTATGGCAATACGTAGTATATATATTAGACAAAACTGTTTGAATAAAACTTTGATTGATTATATAATTTCAGGATGCATATGCGCTTTGCCGTGTTTTTAAGAAAATAATTATTGAAGCGAAACCAAGATCAGATCAACATCAGCAGCATCATCAACCTTACGTCAACACGAGTTCGAATATAAGTGGTAACTCGAGTTTTGACGCTTGTTCGGATTTTGAGATAAGTTCAAGTACACTTCAAGTTCTACCTTATAATACCGCCGCTGCCGAGACCCAACCAAGATTTGGAAACACAAACGCAATCGGTGATCATGATGGCTGGTCACAATACATGGCACAAGGCATGCATACAGGTTTTTCAAATTACGGATCTCCTTATGGATCATACCTCACTCAACCAAATGTAAGCTTATATAGCTAATATAAGTCTATAGTTTATATTAAATTATCAATTCCGTATCTAAATCTGCTGTGTGTATAGGTGAATACAGAAATTGAATCTGGAATGTTGCAGCATCAGATGTCATTGCCACCATTGCGAGTAGAAGGCTCGCCAATTCAAACCAGCGATTTCTCCAATGGAACTAATCAAAACAGCGGTCAATACGGTTTCAACGACTTTACTTTCGCTGCAAGTAACTCCAACCAGCTCAATAACAACAACGTTGATGATCATTTAATACATATTGGAAGTCTCGATGAACAACTGCTCAGTGCTGGAAATACAACGTGGATGAAAAAGTCTGACGAGAGTCTAAAACAGGTAATTAACATCATATCTCATAATCACTAATGTGAATTCGTCATTTATATTATATGCTCTAACTATCTAATTAAACACGTGCCATAAACTCTCTAACATATGTAATCTTAAATAACAGAATTTTATAGAAGACGAAGACATTTTGCCAAGTTTCGAGGACAATGATCAAGATCTTGAATATTTTGGTGGGTATGATATAAAAATATCCAGTTACATAACTGAGTCCATATATATAAAACATCGAGTGAATGATATTGTGTGTTTATTCTACTATTACAGACGAAACTCGGACCAATACAATCAACAACATAGAGATCGATGATTTTTTCACGCTCGAAAACCAAGCTGAAGACACAGACAAGACAACGATCGAAGAAGACATTAGAGTAGAGCATAAAATGCTCATTTGTACACGTCAAACAACTGAAGTTTTATACTATCAAGTCGTGCCGTCACAGATTCTAAAAATTCAGATAAATCCGATTCAAGGAATTGAAGAAAGAACAATGTTAATTGAAGAAGAAGGCAAGGATTCTTGGTTCAAGAAGGCTGAAAATGTTGCCAAGATGAAAATGAAGCAGATTGGTTTAGTTACAAAACATTATTACAAACGTCTTACAATTATTTTCTGATTTATATTCAACACTCATGTGGTATACGGTATTTTCTGATTTACACATTGTATACTATATGTAGATTGATTTTCATTGTGTTTTATTATATCTTGTTGTGTGAGGAAAAAACCCTGTTATGCATAATTATATTGTTAATCTGAAATTCTTCCCCGAAAACAGACTCGATATATTTAAACATCATAATTTATTTATTTTTTTGTTGTGAGTTTTCTCATAGTCTATTTTGCTTTCTAGAAAAAAATATTTTCCAGGAAACATAAAAAGAAACGAATTGATCAGATATTTAAAAGTTGTTGCCATTTACTGAAGGCCCATAAACTATGAGGCCCAAATAGCAATTTTACACAAATAACGAGTCACGTGACGTGAATAAAACGCGGGTTATTAGGGTTTTATGACAACCGCCTCATCTGATTTGGTTCCTATAAAAACCTTTTGCCTAAACCTGAATCTCAATAAACTCAGCCGTTGAGTTTATCTTCCGCTATAACCATTCTCTGTGCTCTTGAATTTCCACTTAAATGTCTATATGTCAATTTTGCTTGTTGGCGTCACTTTTAACTGATTACCACCGTTCTTGATCATGTTCGTTGCGTATGAGCTGACGCCATAGTAGTTCCCTGTTTCTGCTATTCGTTTTGGCTTTTATACGAAAAGCCTCTGTGTTTTTCAACCATTACGAGTTTGCAGTTTAGGGGAAATCTTATCTGTTTATGGTTCTGTCTAGACAGCTTAGGATCTGGAGTTTGATTGTCTGAATGTAGTTTTCCGACACTGTTTTTGTTTGGTTTGTAGAGAACAAATAAAGTGGGGGAGATAATGGAGATGATGACAATTTCCCCAGATGATCGAAACTGATTATACTGAGCGAATAGAACTTCCTCCCATCAGAGGAATGTCAAGCCAATTAGTCTGATCCTTCTCCCTTTTTATTTGTTTTTAGTTACATTAGCTATGTTGGTGCATTATAATAAAGTTTTTTAAAACATTTAACTTAAAGAGAATTGGAGGTGATGACAATTTCCCCAGATGATCGAATTTGATTATACTGAGCGATTTTATATTTCCTCTCATCAGAGGAAATCAAGCCTATTTTCTGATCCTTTCTCTTTTTTTTTTTTTGTGCACTCTGATCCTTTCTCCTTAAGTTTAGTTTTTGCTTTCTAAAGCTTTGATAATTGGTCTGTTATGTTTTGTAATGGTGGCAATGGAGTTATGGAGGTGATGACAATTTCCCCAAATGATCGGATCTGATTATACTGAGCGATTTTATGTTTTCTCATCAGAAAACCAAGCCAATATTCTGATCCTTTCTCCCGCATTTTTTTTTTATATTAGGGCATCTCCAACCCTACTCCATTTTCAACTCCAAACATTATGATGGAGTAAAATCTTCTCCAATCCCACTCCATTTTCAACTCCAAAATGGAGTAATGGATAGGGTTACTCCATTTATGGAGTAATCTTACCCATTACTCTATTTTGGAGTTGGATTTTTTTTATTTATAAAATGGTCCTTTTGAATCTTTAATGTTTTTATTTCTTACTTAAATAATATTTAAAATAATACAATAACATGAAAATAGTATATTTCACAAAGGATTATTTAATAATTTTAAATAAATGCATAAATAACAGAAAATATAAATAATTAAAATAAAAATAACATAAAATGAGTAATTTAATAATCTGAAAAATCCATTCCGGATCCGCTAAGGTCGGTGAAATATTGCCCAAACAGAGAAGTCTGGGAAAGAGCTTGTTGATCTTGTGATTCAACATTTCGTTTTGATATTATTTGTATTTGTTGAGCTTGAATATACGCACGAACACTTGGATCTAGTATGGATAAGCGTGAACTCGATGCACCAATTGAACTTGGAAGGGAAGCTCCACCTCCAGGTATCGAAATTGTAGAAGATGAAAATATCCGATTTCAAAATTTTCTTACTCGATTTAGGAATATCAAAGATAAAGAAGCTCATTTTTCATTACGAAATGCATTAGTTGATCATTTGTGGAAAAAATATTCTAATGCTCATTGTTGAATCCACATATATGTTGTCTTTTTAATGATTTCTTGTACTTTTTAATAATAAACATTTAATTCAAATAATTTATATTTTAATTATTTATAGTAAACATAAAATAGTTGGGGTTAATTGGTAAATTTTTATAAGTATAAGATTTTCTTTGCAATTATTAATAAAATAAAAATGAAAACATTTAAGAAATATTATTTTTGGAGTAGAAAATGGAGTAATACATTGGAGTAAAACCTTACTCCATTTTGGTGTTGCACCATTTTAGAGTAAAAAATGGGATAATACATTGGAGATGCTAAGCTACGGATTTAACATTCGTAAATAGTTTTATTGATGGTGATTGACATATTGTTTATTGAGTTTGATTTCTAAGTTTCCTCTGTTTTTGTTATAACTAAAATCTATTGCTCAAGGCCATCCATATGAGAGCAGAATGTATGAGCCACCTTATGTCCGACCTCGAAGAGTTAGTTTTCTAACTAAACATCTAGGCTCTATTTAATTTATGTGTTCTGAGTTATAATGTGCCACCTAGATATGTCTATCTATCTCTGTAGATGGTGATAGACTGAAAATATATCAGAGGGAAAAAATGCTGCCGAGTTACAATGAAACTGTATATTTCGTATGCAGAATGGTGTTAACAAGTTTTAAGTATTTTAGATGATAAATTAAAGTAGCACCATCTCGCATAGGACCAGTTGAAGAGGTTGCTAAACTGATGTATGAGTTTTATGGTAGGAATTTTTTAAGACTTCTCATTGCATGAAGAAGTGACATATCAGTCAAATGAAAGTTATTATTCTCTGATCAATGTTTGATGAAGTTTTAACATTTAGCTTACGGAGAATTGGAGGTGATGATAATTTCCCCAGATGATCGAATTTGACTATACTGAGCTGTTTATATTTCCTCTCATCAGAGGAAATCAAGCCTATTTTCTGAACCTTTCTCCTGCAATTTTCTAGTTTTTGATGGTGATTGACATAATTGTTATTGATTTTTATTTCTAAGGTTCCTGGTTGTTTTTTTGGTCATATAAATCCATATATCTTCATCGGCAACTAATGAAATAACTTTTAGACATACTTTGGCGGTTTAGCTCTTTTTGGATTTGGTTCAAAAACCTCTGATTGTTTCGGGCGAGGAATGATGAGGAAGTTGGATAAAGTCATCTCTCTAAATTGAGTTACAACGCAATATAAACCTGTCAGTAACTAAATTTCCAATCTTGGACAAACAATTCATGGGCCAAGAGAGATAAAGAGTACAAGTTTCTAGTTATCAGAAGAAAAACGAAGAAAGAAGCTCTAAATTAGTAGTTTGTTCAAAAAAAAAAAAAGCTCTAAATTAGTAGTCAGTAGAGGTTTCTCGGGCCACGGTTTCTTGATGCCAGTTATGTCCGTTACGACCAACACATGATCCGTATAGCTGTTCTCAAGTAACAGAGGTAGCAATCTTCATCACAACTGCTTACCTCCTTCTCCGGTAAAGTTCATCTGCCACTGCTCAATCCTGCCAAGCAGGCTTCTGACCTCAGCTATAGTATTCGAGTACAGAGGAGAATTGATTATTTGATAAGTAATTTTGCCACATCTCAGGTAAAGGTCATCCATATACATTATTTGAGAAGTAATTTTGTCACATATCTTCTTTACAATTATTTTCACAAAAATAATATGACATGTCTATTAAAATTGATGACATGTTTATAGCTTAATATGACATGTACAATTACATTTAATGTTATTTTATATTTTTGGCAAACTTTTTAAAACATGGTAATAACTCATGTCGATTTATATTTTTAGATTTTTTTTTTAGAATATGGTAATAACTCATAAATCATCATTAAAATAAATATATTCAAATATGGCATTACAAATTTTGAAATATCATTTAATGATATATTTTGAAATTATACAATTTTATTATTTAAATTTTCAAAAATATACACAGTTTTATAGAAAATTATAAAACTTTAATCGTAAATACATTAGTTTCTTATATATTTACAAATTTTATAAATATTTTTTGATTTTAATTTTTGATAATTATGCAATATTTTACAAATTTATTTAATATATTTAATGAAAATAAATAGATAGAAAAATTTATCTAAGATTATAATTTTAAATATATACATGCATATATTCTTAAATATAATTTAAAATAAACAAAATTATTTTTATCTTAATTTTAATATTTACTTAAATCAAATTTATATTAAAATATTGATAAAACAGAAAATTTACAATATTAATAAAAGTTTATTTTTAAATATAATTTATATTTATCTGTTAAAAATTATTTTTAATTTATTTTAGGAAAACACCTAGTTATATATAATTACAAAGAACAATCAAAGCTACTTACACCAATTTAAATTCAATATTCTATAATTTTAGCTTATACCTATCGTTAAACCAAAAAAGTTAATCAAAGCTACTTACACCAATTTAAATTCAATATTCTATAATTTTAGCTTATACCTATCGTTAAACCAAAAAAGTTTCTCATCAACGTATTGCAAGAGCATATTTTACACAAGATACGGAGGAAGCTACGGACCAAACTAAAAATAAGAAAGGGACAAATGATATTAAGAAAAAGACAAACCTTCTGACCGAAAGAGGTAACTCAGTCTACGCAAGTTGCCAACGAGGGTAGAGACTAGAGAGAGAGAGAGTGGGACCCAAATACAGACAAATGAAATCTAACTTTTAACACTTGTTACCAATGAAATAATGACACGTGAAAAAGCATCGTCCCCACACTACCGGTTTCGGTGCTTCTCCGCATTTGATAAGCTTATCGCTCTCCCATTGGCTTCCGGACGACGTGGCATCTCCGTGATCTCTCTTACCCAAAGTGGCATAGCCTCATGGACCCAACCCAAACCCGAGAATGTCTTTTCTATAAATAAATTCTCTTATTATAGATGTTCTCCAAAATTTGTATATTTTTAATTTGTTTAACTAATATCGCTTGTCTACCTAATGTAATGTCTCAATTTTTATGTGTGTGTCACTTTCGATTCATAAATTATCCGGTACAGAACCACGTTAAAATTTGTACTTTCAGAAAAGTATACTATATCTTGAATGGTAAATTGGTGGTCTATTAAAATAGTGAAATCAACTTTCCTATGCATTCTCAATTATTAGCATTGGTCTGAAAGCTGAAGCTGGTGTCGTTATGTTTTGTAACACGCCATTTTTCACCATGATTATGCTTAAACCAAAACACTCTTTTCGTGTTATGGAATGAACTTTGTTGTATCTACATCATTATGTATTACAGATATGTTGGCGATCATATCAAATGTCTACACCAGCTAGATCTTTATTAGACTAATATATGGTTGCATTGAATATATTTCTCGCACAAACTCAATACTAGATCTTTATTATTATTATTTTTTGTTTAACATGTTTACCAAAAAAAACATTTTTTTTTTGCTAAAATACAGATAAACAATTTTTACCAAAAAAATTGTTAAACAATGCAAAATGAATAACCTTTATTATATTGGCAATGCATTTCTATTCTTTAATTGAGAAATTAGCGGTTATAAATGACATTATATTTTTTTCATAAATAATCATTTTTCCCACAAAATATTTGTATGTAGTATAGTGAAATACTTTTAAATGTTAAACCACATAATCTCAAATGTTGGCTCAAACAATAGTAATATATTTAATTGTTTATAAATAGCTTAAATATCAATGATAGATCCCCCAATATAGAATCAGAATCTGGCACTGAATTGGTGAATCAACCAAATATAGAATAGTAACCAAAGTTTTAATTAAATAACTAGGCCAAAAGGAGAAAAGGTGTTAAAATGTAAGTTTTTTTTAAAATTGGGATCTTTTTTTTTTTATATGAAACCAGAAATGCTTGATACATGACACAAGTCCACCCCGAGACCTATCGCAGACTTGGCCAGTCAAAAAATAAATTAAAATATACAAACGCACACACACACGAAAGTAAATAAAAACAAGAGAAGATGGAAAAGAAGAAGATAATTTGAGTGGGTGAGAATGTTTGTGATAAGAGGAAGAGAGTCTTCTTTTTTTTTTCTACTTGTGTTGCAAAGTAAACTTGTGACATCAAATGGGTCAAACTCGAACCTTTTTCTCGTCTTTTGTTTAATTAATTGTTTGAAAATCTCGTTGTCCTTCCTCCTCTTTCTCCGTCTCACGTCTCTGGTCCTAGAGAGAGAGAGAAAGGTAGGATCTTGTTTCCATCATTCGTTTTCTCTGGTTTGGTTAAGGTTGCTCTCTTATGCTATTTCACTCTTCTGCCTTTTCTATATAGAGAATCAGAGATCTCGGTTTCTCATCAACTCTTTTTGTAATCCATTTGCAGGAAAGCGTTACTCTTTACCACTTTGATCCAAAATCAAAATCTGGGTTTCACTCAAAGTTCAGATTTTGATTATTCTTAGTGAGGAAACAGAGTAAACAGAACTTGAGTATGTCGTCTGTAGTAGTGTTATGGGTTGCTCCTTCTCCAAATCCAGACCCAATGAACACTTGTGGGTTGGTAAGGGCTTTAGAATCTTCTAGAGTGCTCTCTCGTTGTCAGAGAATGAGCAATGGTAGGAGGAAGCAAACAACAACAACTTGGAGTTCTTCTGTTATGAGACGCCGCAGAAGAAGTAGTGTTGTGTCTTCAAGCTTAGTCGTAAATCCTGCAGGAGAGATGACCCTCTCATCTGAAGAGAAGGTTTACAATGTTGTGCTGAGTCAAGCAGCTTTGGTGAACGAACAGCTACGGTCTACTTCTCCTGTTCTTGATGATGTGAAGAAACCACAGGATACTGTTCGTCCTGGGAGTTTGAGTTTGTTGGGTGAAGCTTATGATCGATGTGGCGAAGTTTGTGCTGAATATGCTAAAACGTTTTATCTTGGTTAGGATCTTTTTGTTTTTCTCCTTTGCCTTTGGTGTAATGTATATGTTCATTTTCTGAGTTTTAGTGGGTTTTGTTGCAGGAACTTTGCTTATGACACCTGAAAGGCGCAAAGCTATTTGGGCTATCTACGGTGAGTTACTGCAAGAAGCATCTCTGATGTATCATTGTATCTCTTGGTCAGCTTAATCCTCTTTGCAAGAAGTTGAAATAGAGTCTTTCAAAACTTACACTCATGTAGACATTAAGATCTTCTCTAGTTGGTTTGTGTCCTGGCTTAGACAAGTCCATGAAGCACCAAACATCCAAATTTGTATTAAACCCAAGATAATTGAATTAGCTCAGTTACTGATATGAGGTCATAATGGGCTTTTGTGGCCCAATAATCTAAAACTCTAGAGATTACTCATACTAAACATTGTTAGCTCATGACTTTGGGATACTAATGTCCATCTGAGGAATTCAAAACTATCGTAAATTGTTTGATTGTTCTTGATTTGATTATTTTAACTCAATTTCTTGTACAGTGTGGTGTAGAAGAACTGATGAACTAGTAGATGGGCCTAATGCATCACATATAACTCCCATGGCGTTAGATAGATGGGAAGCAAGGTTAGAAGATCTTTACCGTGGCCGTGCTTTCGATATGCTTGACGCTGCCCTCGCTGATACAGTTACTAGATACCCTGTAGATATTCAGGTCAGCCTCTCTCTCTCTGCCTCGTTCAGTATATTTTGATAAATCTCATTTTATTAATGTTTTGTTTGTTTTTGCAGCCATTTAGAGACATGATCGAAGGAATGAGAATGGATTTGAGGAAGTCTAGATACAACAACTTTGATGAGCTCTACCTTTACTGCTACTATGTGGCGGGAACCGTCGGTTTGATGAGCGTTCCGGTTATGGGAATCGATCCCAAGTCCAAAGCAACGACCGAGAGTGTTTACAACGCTGCCTTGGCCCTCGGTATAGCCAATCAGCTTACCAACATACTCAGAGACGTTGGTGAAGAGTGAGTCTCGAGATTTGGTTTATTGACTTTTACATATCGGTTTCTTATTTCAATTAAACCGGATCTCATTCTTAAACTGGTTTTGTTCTCTCAGTGCAAGAAGAGGAAGAGTTTATCTACCACAAGATGAGTTAGCTCAAGCTGGTCTCTCAGATGAAGATATATTTGCTGGAAAAGTCACTGATAAATGGAGAAACTTCATGAGAATGCAGCTTAAGAGAGCAAGAATGTTCTTTGACGAAGCTGAGAAAGGTGTCACCGAGCTTGACGCTGCTAGCAGATGGCCAGTAAGTGTCTCTACCGTTTACATTTTCTGGTTTGAAGTATTTTCGTTTTTTGCCCCTGAACTTTGTTTTTGATCGATTTAACCCCCAAGATCTGGTTGTTTGATTTTTTTTTCAAAGGTATGGGCATCGCTCCTATTATACAGGAGAATATTAGACGAGATTGAAGCGAATGATTACAACAACTTTACAAAGAGAGCTTATGTTGGGAAAGTGAAGAAAATTGCAGCTCTTCCATTAGCTTATGCTAAATCAGTACTAAAGGTTTCAAGTTAAGAGGAATAAACTAAGAGGGCTTTTGTGATTAAAGGCAAAGCTTAGGGTTGAATTTACTAATATATACATATAAATGGGAAAGAAATTCTTATGGTGCTCACTTATATTTCTCTATGTAAAAAGTAAAAAAAATATTTTATTTCTCTTGGCTCTTGGCTACCAAAGAGAGATGGATATTATGGATGGAGAGCTAGTTTTGTGATAAAAAGTAGTTATGAAAACATACAACAACAGAAATAAATATGAAAACAATATTTATTAATTTTTATGAAATGTACAAACTCAGACAAACAGAAAATATGAAGCTTATCTGGTTCGGATCGTCATATCTTCTAGCTTATTTGCACATCTGATCAGGAGGGCTCTTGAGGTAGAGAGAAGAGAATAATTAAAATCCCCAGATCGTTGAATTATAACGTATAAACTAAATAAGTTTGTAACAATGTAGTTTTCAAAATCCGATGTCGTCCAGCGGTTAGGATATCTGGCTTTCACCCAGGAGACCCGGGTTCGATTACCGGCATCGGAGCTTTTTTAGATATAAAGTATCTGAAAAGTTTATGGCTGAAAAACTAATCAATTTACGCTTTTGTATGGGCTTTATTTACAGTTTATGGCCTAAAAATATACCCAAGACTATATTACGATTGTTTTTTCTTCCAAATCTTATAAAATGATGATATTCCTTTTTCAAACTAAAATTCTCTTTAACAAATGTATTTATCCCGGTGTCCATTTTCGGAATATCTCTTGCTACTTCTGGCCGATACAGTGCATGTGCCAAGGAGGTGGTGAATGTAAAACAAGAGGATGACTAAAATAATCATAAAATATTAAAATCCATAAAATTCAAAATTCAAAACCTCCGCTCCAACGGCCACTACCAATATATTAAGTCTTACATTGGCGCCTCTTGGGAAAAAAAGTAAAGAGATATATAAATAGGCCCACACACAAACCATCCGATTCCAATAGGCAATCCCAATAATAAAACATCTTGTTTTCACAATCACTATCTCTCCCAAAGTCTCAAACCAACAACACACTCGAGCGAAGATGGATTTCCACAGCCTTCTCAGAAGAGATCTTCAGTTTCTCTGCAAGATCAACAAAATCCCAGCTAACATGACCAACCTCGCCATGGCCGATGCTCTCAAATCTCTTGAGACTGTAAGTTTCCTTCCTCCTCCTCACACTCGCATCGATTCGATTTCGTCAATACTAATATGAATCGGAGAATCGCTCTGAGCTGGTTGCGATTGTGCTTTGCTCGTTTATTAGGATGAAATCGAATATGAGTGATAGATTCTTAATTTTACTCTCGATGATTATGGATCTAGAAGGTTTAGATCACTGATATTCTCTGATTCTGATTGAAGATCTTAGGTGATTTAGTTCAATAATGATGATGATTGGTATTTTATTCTTATGCAATTGGTTAATCTGATCATCGTAAATGTTTTTGTTAAATCTGTTGCTGTAGATCTTGGTCATTGCTTAAGGTTTCGTTTAACGCATATAGATTTAGAATCTTACTTGTGCTTTATATGTATTTGCGGATTCTGGATCTCAAAAAGCTTTATAGATCACTCATTGAATCTGATTCGATTGAAGATCATATGTGTTTTAATTAGCTCAATATTGATGATGCTTGGTCTTTATTCTAATGCAATGGTGAATCTGATCTTCCATAACTGTTTGTTTTAATCGCATTCAAATCTGTGATCTTGGTCTTTGTTTGTAGTGTCGTTTAAAGCTCATAGTTTCTGTGTTTTTTTGTTTTGACTCATAGATTTGGAATCTTGCTTGTGCTCATTAATGCTTAGTTTCTTTTGTTCTTTGGGTTTATTAGGTTGAAGGTCTTGATGAATACATGAAACAGTCCGACTCCGATGTTCTTCAGTCTCCAACCAGTGTAGCTAAGCTTCCGCCAAGTACTGCAGCTAGAACAACCCGAAGGAAGACCACTGCTGTGAAACCTGAGCCTCAGTCATCTCGTTTGACGAGCAAGTCTCGTGATGGAGAACTGGACCAAGAAAACATGATCAAGAATGTCAAGTTCGATGTGGCTAAAACTCCTGCAGTGAGAAGCACAAGAAAGGCTTCAGCAGCAGCTTCTTGTGGCAGCAAAGCTCAGGAGAGCAAGAAGGTTGAGATTGTCCAGTCAGGGACAGGGTACAGCACTAGGAGATCAACCAGGCTGTTGGAGAAATGTATGGCTGACTTGAGTTTGAAGACTAAAGAGACCTTGGATAAACCTGAGAGTATTGAAGAAACAGAACAAGAAGTGTCTGCACAGGAGAAGGATCCAGCTGGTTAGTTAGATACAGTGCCTTTCTCTCTCTCTTGCAAAGCTTCTGATCTATAATGAAATGGTTAGGTCTAAAACACGTTTTGTGGTAATATTAGGTTCAGAGGAGAGAACTGAGGATGCTGAGGTTATCTTAGGTAGAGATTTAAGTGCTTCCATGGAGAAAGAATGGGAGGTGTTGAAGAATGACGATGATACTCCTCCTGTCTTGGAACATGCCATCACTGAGACTACTAATGACAATAAAGGTAATGCAACAAATTAATAGCACTTACCAGTTTTCTTGTTTACGTTTCTAAATCCAAATGTCTTTTCTTTTGCAGCGTCCAAGAACTTTGAAACTTTCGAGAGTTTAGTACCTGTGACAGAACAGGCTATGCAAGAGAAAGATTCAGTGCCTGAGAAGACCAACACTTTCGATGAGGAAACAATGGTGGACCAAACCGATGGTGATGCAGAACCTGAACTGGAGGAAGATAATTATTGTGTTGACTCAGCAGACGGCACTATCTCCGAAGCTGATTCAAACCAAGACGATCACCAAGAGATAGAAGTGGCGGCTCAGGAGAATGATTCTGAGAAAATCATCACTCTTGATGAAGATACAATGGTGGAAACTGATGGTGATTCAGAAAGTGAGCAGGAAGGAGACGATTCTGGAATTGACTCGGATGGCACGATCTCTGAAGCTGACTCAAACCAAGTCGACCACCAAGAGACAGAGCAGGCGACTCAGGAGAATGATTCTGAGACTGAGAAAATCAACGCTTTTGATGAAGACACAATGGTGGAACAAACTGGTGGTGATTCAGACACTGAGTCGGAAGGAGATGATGATGATTCTGGTGCTGCGTCGGATGGCACTATCTCTGAAGCTGATTCATACCAAGCCATACAGGGAACTGATATTGCTGATGGAAAGGTGATTCTACCTGAACCAGAAGGTTCTATTACGGCTCCAACTTCTCCTCTTGTGCTTGAAGAGGCTCCAGTAGAAACAGCTCCAGTATCTCCATTTGTGGCAGAAGAATCAGTCTCAGCTCAGTTTCCAAGACCAAACAAATCAGCATCAAAGAACTCGGCTATGAAACTGGTCGATGTGGATAATACGAGCGAAAACAGCATGGAGATGATGATGATGATGAATGTTGTTAATGGAGAGAGCAAAGGTGATGAGGCTGCAAAGAAGAATGAGAAGGTGGACATTGATGAAGAGAACTTGAAAGATGTTAGCATTAGGAAACTTGTGAAGATGGTGAAGAAACTCTCTATAAAGAGTAGTAACAACAGAACTGCTTTGCAGATGTTACCTGGTAATAATCAGATTGCTGAGTAGTGTGGTGACCCCAAAACTGCGTTTTTATTTTATGTTGCCTCTCAGACAGAAAAAGAAAAACTGAAAAACATGTGTTTGGTATGAATAAAATCTCAAATTCAGTAACGGTTAAGATTATTAACAGATTGGTATCAATGATTTGCAATACACTCTGTGTAATGAAATCATGTTTAAGAAATACATCTATACTAGGGCAATTTTACAATATTTTTTTTAGATTTTACTTCAGTTACATACAATGTACAGGCAGCAGCAGCTCACAGGTACTACAGTTACAGAATAGATCTTCCCTAATTTAATGGGCCACAAACAAAAAGAGAATAGTCGAGAGATTTGATCTTTTCTAGATGGGCCGAAGCCCAATTAATCTTCTTTTCTTGTTTGTCAAGAAACTAGACAATGAATTTTTTAATACGCGGTAATAAAACGTAATGTTATTTACTATCAGGTAAGTCAACATTCAGAAAAAGCCTGTAAAGAAATTTCGGGCTTACTACTAGGACTCACGCTTATCAAATTTATCAAATTGTCGTAAGAGATCATTTATAGGGTTGTTCGATTCTTTGCGACTATGAAAAGCGACGATGAGACGGCGAAACTAGCTTTGACGGAGGAGGAAACGAGAGTCGAAGATGAAGACGACACAAGCATGGAAGAGGAAAGCGATAGCCGATAGCAATAACGAAGGCTTATGGAGTGTCGACGAAGAAGACGATGACGTCGAGAGATCTCCGACAATTAACTATTCAAACATGATAGAACCGGGGTGGGATGTGGACAGTTACGATGGTTACGAATGCTACGACTCTGATGACCGTAAAAGCTTCTCCTACGACGAGGAGTACGAAGAGTTCCGAGAATTTAAGTTCCAGGCCTGGAAGAATAAGGTAACGTACCCCATTCTTTATCCATTGAGTTATCCTCTAAATTTGTTAATCTTTTACGTATTTGATTTTTCAGGGTTTTGTAGAAGAAGATCCATTCAGGTCCATCTTCCCCCTTACTGATCTGGAACGACGTTTTAGAAACATGACAACAAGGGAATATTTGGCGGATATTGCTTCCTTGTGTGTTAAGAAACTCAACGAGGATGTGAGTACTCATCAATTCAAATATATATATATATTTTTGTTTTAATTTGATGAGAATCTCACAGATAGGATGAATGTGTGTGTAGCTTACTTAGGGTACGTCTGTGGAATTTGTAGTATAGTGAGAGGCAATCTAAAAGCAGGAGGTGGGTGGAAGCTGTACATCACCTTTATGGCTCGAGAGTATCCGGATGGTCCTCTTGTAGAGTATCAAGGCCATGGATTTTGGAGGAGGCAGTGAACCTTCCTTCCCCATTCTCTGCAGACCAGCCCCTACCACATTAGGTATATTTATGTTTAGTGTTTTATTCTCAGTGGGTTTACTTAGTTGTTGTGTTAATTTTGAGGGCTTACCTTGATGTCAGCTATGTCTTTGGTGCTTGTACGGATAATGTAGCTTAATAATGGTTGCTAAATTTTGTTTAATTGTTTATTTATATCTTGGACATTTAAATAAGGAGGATACTTCCAGTCGACACTCGTGCATCATGGGAGATGTCTAGTACTGTGTCAGTATAACATGGTCATGATAACATTGATGTCTATATTCTCATACTATAACGTTAGGTTAATGATTAATAAGTTTCTGTTTGATTGGACTAACGAATTTGGGGCATTCTCTAGTGTATTTGAAAGGTCTTCACATGATGAAAATTTTCATCATCAGATTATAGAACGAGAGCTCTCATCGCAACATGATCCAAAATCCAAGTGGTCTAGTTCATAAGTCTATAATGTATAATCACAAATTCACCATGAGAGGATGCTTCTTACCCTATCAAAATTATTTTCAAGATTGTGATTTTCGTAACGACTGCTTTGATACCAGAAAAGCCAAAAAATATTTTAAAGATAAAGGACGGCCATTGAAACACTAAAATTATTTTACTGATTAGCTCGGCGGCGGGTTTGTCCGACACTTTTTTCCGTGTTCTTTAAGTCACGCCGTGGTGTACCAAAATTTTTTTTTGGATAAAAATGTGAATTTCATTACTGTTGTAATGTAAGTTTGATACAATGCTACTTGTATTCCAATCTGGCTTAAGAAAGCAGAAGGTACCAAAAAGCTCCAAAAAGATTCTATGTTTTTGTTATTAAAAATAATGAATCATATAAATTAAGTTATATTTTAAATGTGAAATATTATAATTTTAAAAAGTTTCAATATATTCCAATTGCAATTTTATTTTAAAAATATATATTTAATTTTTGGATATAAACATAATTCTTTGATATTATTAAATAAAATTAATTAATTATATATAATTATTTTTAAAATTTTATGAATTTTATAAACAAATGTTCTACCAAAAACTTTATTTGAGAGCATTGAGCAAAAAAAACATTTGGAGAGCATGAACATTTTGTAAATGCTCTTCTAAATGTTTTTCTATAAATTATTGATTGGTTAATAACTTAATATAGAGCATAATGTTTATGTTAATTAATACTTAACTAATCAATGCCTAATTCTAAAGATGAAGAAAAAGCCAGAAAATTAACTATGAGTTACACCCATAAATCGAACTAAATCATCCTAACTCCTGTTACCAATCAAAACCACAAGGGTACATCGGTAAAAGTACATCCAAGAGTGTCATTACAATATTGTCATCTGCCTTGTTCCCTAGTCAATTTGTGTGTTAGAGAGATATATCTAGGGTTTGTTCGATTCTTCGGCAAAAATGGAAGGCGACGATGTGTCGGTGAAGCGAGCTTCGACGGAGGTGGAATCTGACTCTTCTGTCTCTAAAAAACCGAAGATCGAAGATGAAGACGACACAAACATGGAAGACGAAAGCGATAGCGATAGTACCGATAGCGGACGCGCATGGAGTGTCGAGGCAAAAGACGATGATGAAGAAGTCGTGAAGCCTCCTAACTATTTAAACATGCAAGATCCGGTATCGGAGTGGGATAAGGACAGTTACGATGGTTACGAATTGGTATTCGACTCTGACGGCCGTGAAGGCTTCCCCAACGACGAGGAGTACGAAGAGTTTCGCGAGTATAAAACCAAGGCCTGGAAGAATAGGGTAACGTTATGGTCCCTCTTTAATTTGTTATCCCACACAATGAATAACTCCAAATTTTCGTATTTTGATTTTTTTAGGGGTTTTTAGAAGATCCATTCAGATCCATCTACCCCATTTAGATCTGGAAGATCTTTGGTCAGACAGGGTAAAGGTGTCTAGGAGGCAATATTTGGCAAATATTGCTTCATTGTGTGTTAAGAAACTCAACGAGGAGAAGGTTTGTATTCATCAATTCCAATATTAATTTTTTTTTTTGTTTCTGTAAATTGATATGATACTTACAGATAGGATGCGTGTGTGTGTGTTTTAATAACTTAGGGTTCGTCTGTGGAAGTTGTAAGCATTGTGAGAAGCAATCTAAAAGCAGGAGGTGGGTTTAAGCTCTACATCACCTTTATGGCTCGAGAGCATCCGGATGGTCCTCTAGTGGAGTATCAAGCCAAGGCAATGGATTTTGCAGGAGGCATAAAACCTCCATTTCCCATTCTCTGCAGACCAGCCTCTAGCATGCCCTAATCTATGACTTGCACAAGGTATCTTTATTATTCAATGTAACTACTAAACATAAATATAAAATTGCATAGGTATATTTATGTTTAGTGTTTTATTCTCAGTGAGATTACTTAGTTGCTGTGCTAATTTTGAGGGTTGGTCTTGATGTCAGCTATGTCTTTGGCGTTTGTACGGATAATGTGGCTTAATAATGGTTGCTAAATTATGTTGAATGTTTATTTATATTTTTGACATTTAAAATAAGGAGTCGACCCTAGTGCATTCAGGGGAGATGTTTAGTGTCAGATAACATGGTCATGATAAAATTGATGTTTATATAACTCGTATAACGTCAGGTTGTTTGATCAATAAGTTTCTGTAAATAATTTGGAGTAATTAACGAACTTGGGGCATTCTCTTGTGTATTTGAAAGGTCTCATGATGCAATTTTTCATCATCAGAATATACAATGAAAGCTCTCATCGCAGGATATGATCCAAAATCCAAGTGGTGTCTAATTCAGTATATAATGTATAAATTCACCATGAGAGGATGATTCTTTCCCTACCAAAATTATTTTCAAGATTGTGATTTTCATAATGACTGCTTTGATACCTGCAAAGCCAAAAAAAAAAATTAAAGATCAGGGACGGCCATTGAGACTCATGTCGTGGTTTGTCAGGCACTTTTTCCGTGTTCTTTAAGTCACGCCGTGGTTTAATAATTTTTGATGAATGTTATCACTACATAGGCAGATAAAACGATACCTGAAATTTTCGGATGAGATTGGGAGTAAGTAGCATATCATCAATGAAGGGGAGTAGCAAAAAATATGTCTCCTCCACGAATCATTAAAAGAAAAGCTTTGCTATTCAAAAAACTGGAAAGCAAGCGCCAATAGCGATAAAGCTTTGTGAATAGCTTTTCCTATGCGGGATCTTCAGAGTGTATTGGGGAATTCTTTTCTTTTCCTGACAATATTCGAGATGGTCATCATCATCATCTATTCAAAACTCATGTGAGAACTTGTAAGCATTGGCCTTGTTTAAGACATATAGCAATGTAACCGATAAATTTTCAGCTTTGTAAGATGATCCGATTTTAGCTTAAAGATTTCTAATTATCTGGTTTTTGTTTGTCCGAATACCTTTTTACACGCAATCGCGAATAATCTTTACGGGCAAAAAAACATAATTAATTAATTCGAAAGATGAAAAAAAAATGATAAATCAACTACTCTTTCCGTTTCATATTAAGTGTCACTTTAGCTTATTTTTCTTGTTTCACAAAAAGTGTCATTTGACAATAGCAATGCAATTTATACTATTTGTTAGATATATAATATAAATAAAAACATAAATACATTCTAATGAGTTCCTTAATAATAATATTGTCAAAAGCGTTTAAGTGATACTCTGTGTGAAACAGAGAGAATATGAGTTACGTAATGATGAAAACTATAATGGCACATCGGTAATTACATCCAAGAGTATCATTTTAATATTGTCATCTGCCCTTGTGCCCTAATCAATTTGTGTGTTAGAGAGATATCTCTAGGGTTTGTTCGATTCTTCGGCAACGATGAAAACCGACGATGCGAAGGCGAAACTATATTCGACGGAGGTGGAATCTGACTCTTCTGTCTCTAAAAAACCGAAGATCGAAGATGAAGACGACACATGCATGGAAGACGAAGGCGATAGCGATAGCAATAACCCATTCTTATGGAGTACCGACGAAGAAGACGATGACTCTCCGACAATCAACTATTCAAACTTGCAAGATCCGGAACCGGAGTGGGATAAGGACAGTTACGATGGTTACGAATTGGAATTCGATCCTGACGGCCGTGAAGGTTTCTCCAGCGACAAGGCGTACGCAGAGTTCCGCGAGTATAAAACCAAAGCCTTTGAGAATAGGGTAAAGTAACCTCAGCCTTTTTGTTATCCAATTAATGAAATATTACTCTCTTTTTAACTTTTTTTAATCTTTTGGTATTTTGATTCTTTTTTTTCAGGGGTTTTTAGATGATCCATTCAGATCCATCTACCCCATCAGAGATCTGGACGATCTCTGGACAACCACGACTAATAGGCAATATTTGACAGATATTGCTTCCCTCTGTGTTAAGAAACTCAACGAGGAGAAGGTTTGTACTCATCAATTCACATATAAACTTTCTTTTGTATTCTGTAGTTTGATATGATACTTACGGATAGGATGTGTGTTTGTGTGTGTTTTACTTACTTAGGGTATGTCTGTGGAAGTTGTAAGCATTGTGAGAGGCAATCTAAAACCAGGAGGTGGGTGGAAGCTCTACATCACCTTTATGGCCCGAGAGTATCCCAATGGTCCTCTCGTGGAGTATCAAGCCAAGGCATTGGATTTCGCAGGAGGCAGAAAACCTCCCTTTCCCATTCTCTGCAGACCAGCCTCTAGCATATCCTAATCTTTGACTTGCATAAGTATTTTTATGTTCAGTCTTTTATTCTCAGTGTAATTACTTAGTAGTTTGTTTGGAATATATCTTATGAGCTTTTTTTTTCAATTTTTGTGGAGAGGAATGGATGTGAACAGAAAGAGATTTTCTTAATTATGGGATGATTGTCCTTTTGAATTTTAAATCTTCAACCTAATCATTGCAAAATTTGTCTGTTTACTGGTTTGCTCGGAACACCAAGATCAAGGTGTATTGAAATGATGTTTTCCAGTTATGAGTAAGCTGAGTCCGAGGTGGGTTTAGGTTTTGTCTTTGGAAGATGTTTAGATAACATGGTCATCATAAAACAGATGTTTATATAACTCACATAACGTTGGGTTGTTGAATAATACATATCTGTTTAATTGGACTAAAGAATTTGGGACATTATCTTATGCATTTGGAAGGTCTTCGCATGATGCAATTTTTCATCACCAGAATATACAATGAGCTCTCATCGCAGCATGATCCAATATCCAAGTGGTTAATTCAGTAGAATAAAAAGTAACAAGAACGTGTTTCAAAGAAAAGCTGTGTTATTTTTTAAACGGGCAAGTAAAAGTATATAGCGGGAAAGTCTTGTGAATTCCTTTGTGTGATCTTTAGAATGTATTGGCATTTTTTATATCAATGTTAAATTTAATATCATTTTCAATTTGAAACAGAAATACAGAGAAAATAAGTAGCAGAAGAAATTGAAAATACAACTACAATCATAAAGAAAAACACACCTGACTAAAGATCTTATTTGGATCTGGAATAATAAACCTGGAGACTAGCACAACGAGGTTCGAGGTAAAGGATCAGTTAGGAACCAGTAACAAAACAATGAAGGACAAACTTCGGTTATTATATAAGCAGTGCCGCCCCGTTATTTTTTGTGGCTTAAAGCTAAAAAAATATTATAGCCTTAATTATATTTCCAAAAACTAATGTTAAACAGTATGTATGATTATCAACAAAACTACACTATCAATGTATCATTATACTCCATCCGTTTCAAATTATTTGTCGTTCTAGAGAATTTTTTTGGTAATAAAATAAGTGTCGCTTTAAAAGTTGAAAGCAAAATGTATTAAGGTCGACACCCTATTAATTTTTCTATTGTTTGAAATATGGTTAGGTGTATAGGTATAATGTTTTTATTGAAAATATACAAAACTAAATGTTTCGGTCAGATTCGATTTCAAGTATTTCGGTTTGGTTTTGGTTACGGCTCGATTTTTCGGTTCCGGTTTTTTGCCCGTGCATAAACTAACAATAAAAGGTGATGACATAGCTGTAATTAAAAATACTTTTAACCGCTTGTTCAGTTTCACCTCTTTGCGGACGAGTATATATTAAACATGATCAGCTTAGAACTGGTCTTATTGAGATCATACTTTGTTTGATATTAATAGCTAGCCTGTATCCTAACTCCTGTTACCAACCAAAACCATGAGGGCACATCGGTAAATACATTCAAGAGTATCATTTTAATATTGTCATCTGCCTTCTCCCTAGTCAATTTGTGTGTTAGAGAGATATTTCTAGGGTTTGTTCCATTCTACGGCAACGATGAAAGGCGACGATGTGTCGGTGAAACGAGCTTCGACGGAGGTGGAATCTGACGCTTCTGTCTCTAAAAAACCAAAGATCGAAGACGAAGACGACACAAGCATGGAAGAAGAAAGCGATAGCGATAACGAAGGCTTATGGAGTGTCGACGCAGAAGACGATGGTGACGTCGTGAGATCTCCGACAATCAACTATTCAAACATGCAAGATCCGGAACCGGAGTGGGATAAGGACAGTTACGATGGCTACGAATTGAAATTCGATCCTGACGGCCGTGAAGGTTTCTCCAGCGACAAGGCGTACCAAGAGTTCCGCGAGTATAAAACCAAGGCCTTTGAGAATAGGGTAAAGTAACCAAAGCCTTTTTGTTATCCATCCACTGAATGAAATGACTCTTTGATTTTTTGAATTTTGATTTTTTTAGGGGTTTTTAGAAGATCCATTCAGATCCATCTACCCCATTAGAGATCTGGACGATCTCTGGACAACCACCACTAAGAGGCAATATTTGACAGATATTGCTTCCCTCTGTGTTAAGAAACTCAACGAGGAGAAGGTTTGTACTCATCAATGCAAATATAAACCTTTTTTTTTTCTTCTGTAATTTGATATGATACTTACAGTTAGGATGTGTGTTTGTGTGTGTTTTACTTACTTAGGGTATGTCTGTGGAAGTTGTAAGCATTGTGAGAGGCAATCTAAAACCAGGAGGTGGGTGGAAGCTCTACATCACTTTTATGGCCCGAGAGTATCCGGATGGTCCTCTCCTGGAGTATCAAGCCAAGGCAGTGGATTATGCAGGACACAAAATACCTCCATTTCCCATTCTCTGCAGACCAGCCTCTAGCGTATCCTAATCTATGACTTGCATTAGGTATTTATGTATAATCATTTATTCTCAGTGTAATTACTTAGTAGTTTGTTTGGAATATCTTATGAGCTTTTTCAATTTTATTGGAGGAATGGATGTGAACAGAAAGTGATTTTCTTAATTATGGGATGATTGTCCTTTTGAATTTTAAATCTTCAACCTAATCATTGCAAAATTTGTCTGTTGTGTTGCTGGTTTTAGCGGAACACCAAGATCAAGGTGATTGAAATGATGTTTTCCAGTTATAAGTAAGCTGAGTCCGAGGTGGATTTAGGGTTTGTCTTAAATGTTAGCTATATCTTTTGGGAGATGTTTACTGTCAGATAACATGGTCATCATAAAACAGATGTTTATATAACTCACATAACGTTGGGTTGTTGAATAATAAGTTTCTGTTTAATTGGACTAAAGAATTTGGGACATTATCTTATGCATTTGGAAGGTCTTCGCATGATGCAATTTTTCATCACCAGAATATACAATGAAAGCTCTCATCGCAGCATGATCCAATGTCCAAGCTTGGTCTAAATGAGTCTACAATATATACAAGTATCCAATTCACCATGAGAGGATGATTCTTTCCCCAACAAAATTACTTAAGAGATGGTGATTTTCGTAGTGACTGCTTTGATACCTGCTAATAACAAAAACTTGTTACAAAGAAAACCTGTGCTATTTTTAAATAAACGGGGGCTGTAAAATTACTATGGGGCTTGTATCAGGTATGGCCCATATAATTGCTCACTGGCCCAAATAATCTTCCGACCGAGTCACGTGCGCAAATAGACAGAGAGAGAGATATAAGGACACATACCGTTTCATTATTCCCAATTTGTGTGTTGCGAGAGAGAGAGAGAGAGATATCTAGGGTTTGATCGATTCTCCAGCGACGATGTTAAGCGACGATTTGGGGACGAAAAGAGCTGCGACTGAGGAGGAATCTGACTCTTCTGTCTCAAAAAAGCCGAAGATCGAAGATGAAGACGACACATGCATGGAAGACGAAGGCGATAGCGATAGCGATAGCAATAACCCATTCTTATGGAGTACCGACGAAGAAAAGGATGACTCTCCGACAATCAACTATTCAAACTTGCAAGATCCGGAACCGGAGTGGGATAAGGACAGTTACGATGGTTACGAATTGGAATTCGATGCTGACGGCCGTGAAGGTTTCCCCGACGACAAGGCGTACCAAGACTTCCGCGACTATAAAACCAAGGCCTTTAAGAGTAGGGTAATGTTATGATTCCCTCTTTCTTGTTATCCACATAATGAATGAAATGACTCTAAATATTTTTTAACCTTTTCGTTTTTTTTTTTTTTGTTTTAGGGGTTTTTTGAAGATCCATTCAGATCCATCTACCCCATTATAGATCTGGAAGGTCCTTGGTCAGACACGACAAACGTGACTAGGAGGCAATATTTGGCAAATATTGCTTCCCTGTGTGTTAAGAAACTCAACGAGCAGAATGTGAGTAGAGTACTGTTCTGATCAAATTTCGAACCTTTTTTTTTTACTTACAGGTAGGATGTGTGTGTGTGTTTTGTACTTAGCGTTCGTCTGTGGAAGTTGTAAGCGTTGTGAGAGGCAATCTAAAACCAGGAGGTGGGTATAAGCTCTACATTACCTTTATGGCTCGGGAGTATCCCAATGGTCCTCTCGTGGAGTATCAAGCCAAGGCCATGGATTTTGCAGGAGGCAGAAAACCTCCCTTCCCCATTCTCTGCAGGCCAGCCTCTAGCATATCCTAATCTGTGACTTGCATTAGGTAATTATTTATGTTGTCAATTTTTGTGGGAAAGTTACGTATACATAGAGTGCTTTGTTTATAAGTATATTTCTAATCATTCGACCTTAACCATTGCAGGGTATGGTGCTCTTCTAGAGGAAGATTTAGATCAAAATAAGGCTTTCGAGTTACAAGTTTCATGAGTCCTCATGTGGATTTAGTTTTTTTTTTTTTTTTTTAATTTGGCGTTCAAACTTATGGCCCTACCTTTATGTTGTATTGTATAATGATGGATTTTAGTAATGGTTGCTCTATTATGTTTAATGTTTATTTTAGAGTATACGTTCATTCCACACTAGCGCGTTGATTGGAGATTATTACTGTCATAACAAAATCGCGATTAAACTGTTGTTTACATGTTAGCTTGTTGATTAGTAAATTTAAGTCTATGTGGAGTTGTGGACTAATAATTCGGGGATCTCTCGTGTATATATCTAGAAGGTCCTCAACCAGAATATAAAACATAGACTTATTTTTGGGTTCTTGATATTTTTTATAAAACAAAACATAATATTATCAAGTTATATTATGTAAAAAATTAAATAAAAATAGTAGTAATTACAAAAAAAAATATTTTTACCACGAAAAGAGTAATAATAAGTGAAAAAGACTTTCAAGTGGCGAAAGTATCCTCGTATGCTCCGGAAGATAGATTATTACGGACCATACTTGGCATTCAGGTCACTAAGTAAGTTGGGGGAAGTCCAACATACGGCGGGTCAATTACATCGAACCTCAATTCCATCGAGCCTTGCGTTGTCAGAAAAAAATTAAACCCTAAATTCAAATCTTTAAACCTTAAATACTTGGATAAAATCTTAAACTCTAAATAAAAAACACTCAAAAATTTAGGATTTTAGTGTTTAGTGTTTTTGATTTAGAGTTTATGATTTATCTACAGGTTTAGGGTTTACCAAATGTTTAATGTTTAACATTTAGGGTTAGGGATTAGGGATTAGTATTTTGCTGACGACGTTAAAATTATTTTTTCTGTTACTATTATGTTTTACCATTTTATTTTAAAAACATAATATAACTTGAACATATTTTGTTTCTTTTTTTAGAATATATCAAATTTGAAATAATGAAATCATATTGATTGGTGAACCTAGAGGTTTATCCTATATAGAAAATTGATGCATAATGAATGATATATGGAAAATTATGCATAATAAATAGGAAGTACATAGAAAGATATAAAATTAGGCTGTTGATTAGATTTTGATGAATATTAGTTTCTTAAACAACTATCCCATCTTGTTCATAAAGACAGTGGGTTGGATTTCATAAGTTCAAAACATACATTAATAGAAAAGGAGTAAAATGAAACAAGTTTTTCATGGTGATCTAACAGATAAACAACTCATGCAGATTGACTTTACTCTACTTCTTCTTTTTCTTCTCAATAATCTCATCCAGGTAAAAAACGTCATCTGTAGATCCAGTGATGATGATCCTCCCATGTCCATTGACTCCCCAATCTGTCCCCCACGTGTTTTGCACCTCAAAGAAGATTTCTTCCGTTAAGGTTAATCCATGTGCCACGATCATGACTACGTGCCTCTTGATTCCTTCTACTGGCTTGGGAACCCTGTAAATTCCCTGAAACCAAATTGATACTTTAGTTTATTGCCAAGTGAATTCGTGATGTATGCGTGATATCCAAAATATTAAAAAACTTACATCTCCAAGGTTTGAAAGCGGAGTGGTCAAGTCAAGCGTCAAACCAACCGGACCCTTAGCTTCCATCAATTCAGTGATGTATTGTGGAGTTGCACCATTCACTGAACGAAAAGACCCCTTTAACTTAAATGTCCTCTCTTTCTACAAACAAAACCAATTTCTCACGAATCAATATATCGATAGTAAAATGTATAATAGAAAAAAAATAATCATACATAATATATATATATAGATCAAGTGGATTGTTAGATGAATTACCTGATCTTGTCATTCTTTTTCTCTATTCCTTCAGAAAGCACATGGTTCATTGCACTTTTTAATGATCCCACAGCCATGTAACTTCCATCAACATTGTTACGATGATCATATCCTTTATCTCCGAATTTCACCTTTTTTGAAAAACCGTCTATATCAAATTCTTTGTGCCGATTAATGTGACCACGGTCCTTATTAAAGACGAACTGAAGAATCCCACCAAGAACCAGAGCCCAGCAGATATCTGACATTTAAAATAAATTACAAAAAAACTTCAAAATTAACACTAGGATAAGATTTGACATTGATATGACTATACCGAATAAAACTGGTATGAAGATTTTTTAATACCCGTGATTTGACAAACAATACGAGAAAGCAAAGATGGGTGTATCCGACGCCAATCAAAAAGGAGCTGGCTCCCATCGGCGAAAACCTAATAAAAAGTATCAATGTAACAAAGATAACATTAATATAGTTAGAAAACAACGATAAGATTAGGGTTTTATTTAAAACAAAAAACTACACATTAGATTAAGATTTGGGTTTTATGTTACCCTTAGTGGTGGAGGAGGCAAATCATCTTGTGGGGGAAGACGTTCTTTTCTTATATCTGCCGCCAGATGCTTATACGGATTTAAACCTTTCTTGCCTCGGTTTCCTCCAGCACCAATACCTCCGGCGCCTATACCACCACCGGCACCGCCACACCCTCCTACACCATCAACGTCCTCGCTATCACTGTCCATCCGCTTGGACCACACAAAACAATAAAAATCATATTATTATGATGATATTCGAAGTAAACATATTTAATTTCTTTTAACGTAGCAAGTAAAAACGAAGAAGTACGATCAAGACATTCGGAAACATAAAGATTTTTGTAAAGAGTAAAACTATATGCACAAGATTTAAATAGAAACCCATTTTCATGCGAAAATGTCAAATCAACAAAATGTCAGATCAACCGATTCTATCAAAAGCGCACAAGAAAACATGTTTGACCCAGTTTTTTTCTTTATACAAATTCTAACCTTAATTTGGCCCTTGTCTTGTTGACCCCCAGCGCCTATACCCCCACCGATATCACCAAATCCTCCTCTATCACTGTCCATGTTCTTGACATACACAGGAAAAAAAAACACATTATGATATACCCAAATTAAACATATTATATTTTTCATGTTGAAGAGATCCAAAACTTAGGAACACACCAAGGATTAATTTTTTTTTTAATAAATCTTCGATATTCAAACTTCCAACCTTATTTTTCAGAACTTTTCAAAATAAAAGTTATATAACCAGATTTTCGAAGAAACGTAAATCAACTTGAAAATGTCTACTCAGGCTTTCAGCTAAAGCTGTTTATCCAAAGACGAAGACCCAAAAAGCAGGAAGTTTTAACACCGTAACAAGCAAAAAGTTAGTGAAGCAGAGAGAGGTTTAAGACCCAAATTTTGAAGAATCTAAGAAACACAGATTTTTTTAAGAGGAAAAGAGGTTTGGGAGCGAACCTTGGAAGTTGGAACCCTAACTTTTTTGAAGAAATGAGTAATGACAAACCCAAATTTATCTTTGTGGGAGAGTGTGTACTAATGAGGTATGGACTGAAGCGAGATGGACATGGACACGTGGATTGTTAAACAAATATCTCTGTTTAGTGTCAATTAATTACTTTATTTTATTTTTTGTTAAAAGTTACCCGCTTACAAAACTGGTGACGTCATCGTCGGTTTCATAATTAAAAATATATATTACAACTTTACAAGTGTATTTTTAGGGTTTATTTTTGTGATTACATCTTATTTATTTGTAAATTGAGGTAACATGAAAATTGTAAGTATCTTCTTGGTATACTCTGTAGATAATTTCCACACAAGAAAATATTTGCTATCAAACTTTAATATATTATATATCTCTAAATGTACACGTTCATCATTGTAATATCTCATGGATTGATTTCTCTTTTTTGATGTTGCTTCTCTGCTTAGAGTTTAAAGACTAGAACTTGTGTCTAGACAACTGTGGAGTGAAAATAAGAAATGTCTTATCTTTTCCTTGTGAAAGTTCAAATCTGTGACTTGTGTTTCTAACATGGGGGTATTATGACAACGGATTATAATTCTTCTTAATTTAAAGTTAGTCTATTATAGTTTCTTGCAGTAGCTAAGTAAAAAATTTAATAGTATATTTTCTGTTTTTAAGTTATCTTTTCGAAAAGTATAATATTGTTTTGCAATTCTAGTTCAAATTTATAGGCCACTGCGCATATGTAAAATGTAAGCATTTAAATTAATGGGCTGGATAACTTAGTACATGATGAGGATTTCTAAAAGTATATAAAATTCTTCTACCGTAAGGATTTTTTATACAGTTTAAATCAATTAAATGGAAGAAAAAATTGAACATCTCGATCTTTGGATAAAGGTAAAAAAGGCAGCTCATAGCCAATCCTTACTGCAGGGGAAAAGACTACTAATGTGTACGACACTGGCGCACTGCTCACATGCCAAAACTATGTATACAACTTTTTTTTGATAAATAATCTTTTATATAAAGTTAATGCTACAACGGTTCATTTTTATTACAGTTTATGAAATCGATATATATATCCTGTTTTAAATGTAACAACTGACAAAAATAACTCAAAAATTATAACTTGCAACAAATTTGAAATTCATACTAGTGGAAAGAACTCGAGTTGCATTTATAACCTAGCTATTATACCTCTTGAATAGTTAATATTCGTGCAAAATGGTTATTTACATTCAAGTAAAAGAACCTTCATTAGTGACCAACAAATTATATAGACTTTATATTTTAGATTGTTAATATTCATAATCTGAAATAATGTTGATGAATCGTCGATGTGGAGGGGTTATGGAGGGTTTATGTCCTTGGTCTGAGCGGAGGTGGTATGGAGTTGGCGCTTTGTCTCTTTGCTCTTTATGCCAGATCAAATGATCCTTTAATCCTTTTGCATTGTTTGTCTCGAATATGTGTTGGCTTGTTCTTCTTAAATATAGATATCCGTAGTTCCGTACCAAATAATTCGCCTAACAAATTATTTTTTCGCCTTCATACCAAATATATAGTTATCTTCCTCTAGTTTGGTAAAATTTTATTTTACCTATTGATCATCATTTGTTTACATGTAGCCAAATACATTTGTATATATATACACATGTCTATTATTTCTGGAGGGTTATAATAAAAAGCGTATTTTTTTTTGGAAAATATTTTTTCTAAAAAAACGGATACATGGATCGGATGTCGACGATGGGACTTTTTAGTTTGATTGAAGACATTCCCCGTAAAAATGAAGAAGAAGCCTGTAATATTAGTCAAAAAGACGTTGTGGTCTATTGGTGTTTGATGTTGTCAACCTCTTATGAGGTACCGGGATCAATTCACCAATAGGGTGTTTTTAATTAATTTTTTTTTAGTTACAAAAAAAAAAAAAGCCTGTAATATTAATTTTGTTAACTCATCTATCAGTTTAACTTTTGCAAAATTGTGGTGTGTCAAAACCTATATTTTTGTCACTCAAAAATGTAAGACTATAGGAGATAACAAATGGCTGGAGTGTCCGTCATTCTGATTGCATGTTATGTCGAACCTTTTCATTAAATGATCGTCGCAGACGAATATATTGTACGATATTATACAGTATATGTGTTTTATTTTTAACTGGGATACAGTAATGTGTTCGCAAGAAAGTCTCGGTAGGAGAGACAAAAGAGGAGGAAACCCGAAATTCAAGATAAAAAGAAATCATTACTTTTTTTTTTTGACAAAGAAATCATTACTTTTTTCTACGGGAATCCTTAAAAAGGCCAAATTGCCCAGCAGGTTAACAACGTAATAAGTATTTGATTTGTTTTCTATATATGATCAAAAGGAGCTGTATCATTTAATACGACAATTGAAAAAGAGCTCTATCGTTGTAAGAGTATTTACCAAGGTATTTACGTACGGATGCATGCATGTAGGGAAAATGAGCAAAGACTAGTGTGGAGAGAGAGAGTGTAAAGTCCTTTTTCTCCCTTAGTTTTTTCTTGTATTATCTAATTCCACTTTTTAATTCAATTTAAATTAGCTCTGTGATGTGTTTTTTAATTTCCATACTTTACTACTAAACAGAAAATAAGTTCCCAGAATACTCTCCTTTCGATTCTCTTGATCAACAACATACGATAATAATACTATAAAACTAATGAAAGCATGTGATATGCTTTTCACATTAATAACAAGTTCTAAACCTAAACCTTAAAATTCAAATCTCAAACCCTAATTTCATAAAATTAATATACTAAACCCTAACCAAAACAGTTGTTTTCTTTTTAACTCCTTAAATACCAATGCCATGAGACTATATATATATGTTAAAACAAAACTGATCAGAATATATATATTTAAACAAATTTTTTATTACCGTTGACGACTTGTTGCCTGATTGGTATTCATAAATATCAAGTGTCTGTTTATGTAATATGATACACATAGAATAATCTGTTTCTCTTAATTAGCTTACCTGATTAATCATCTATAATAAATTCAATAACAATTTAAAAGTTTAACTTTTTTTTTGCCGGTCTTAGCGAAATTGAATGGTTTATGAAAATACAATCCCATCGAACCCCTTTGTATTTCCTTTCGGATCAGTTTATATTTCTTTTTGTAGGCTATAACTCGTAGTTTTAAATTATAATTTTCATGTTCTTTTCTATTATTCAACATAATTTTTCTGTTAAAAACGAAATGAAAATCTCCGTAAAACATATTGACTTGTTTTGAAACACACAAAATGCTTAGCTTGTCGACAAAAAAAAGATCACAAAACACCTTACAAATTCAACCGTCATAATAAGCCAGCAAGTTGAAGCAGGTAACAAGTAACATCCTCTGCTTTGGTACTTTAAACGTTATAGAATTGTTATGAACGCAAGTTACGTAGTGTTTATATAGAATTCACTGGCCTAAAATCTTAGTTATAGACTAGATTCAACTATTTCCACGAGCTATTTGTGTTGCATTTGTGTAATTAGTAGCCTGATAAATGATTCGATTGAGACCTACTAGAGATTTAGAGCCCTAACAAAGAAAACATTCTAACTAGAGATTAATGAATTCTCTTCTCTGGTAGGCAGTCATACCCAGTGGTGAATTTATGTATAAAGTAGGAGGGGTAGCTGCACACACAATAGATTTTTAAAAAGGGAAATTACCTCCTATATATATATATACAAAAAGCACAAATGTACTCTCTAACCAAAAATACCCCCTATTTCTTCATTTCTCTTCCTACCTCTCTCTAACTTTTCACTAAAAATCTAATTACACTCTTTTGGTTATTTGGCAAATAAACCCTTATAAAAATTATTGTAACTTTATACACAAATTTGATAATTTCTTGTTGGAATTTTAAATTTATAAAGATATTAAACTATGTTTATAATTTTGCACTGGATAAATATTATCTCTAAATCCACCATTGGTTATATACCTCGCGGACAGAACCTAATTTGTTTTAGTTTGGTATGCACAATTTAGGTTTTTCTAAATGATTTCAAAAGTTTGTTTTGTACTTTTTAATTTGTTAAATTCAACACAGTTTTCAACTGAACAACCAACCCAAATTATAATTAATTTGAAATATAAATTTAAACAACGTAATTCTTATATCTTACAGTTATAATATATAGAAAGTGAAAGTGAGAGAGTAGGAGAATTATAATATATACGGAGACTATTATAATGTATAGACAGAGAATGAGAGAGAAACATATAGGTCATCATAGCAAACTAAAATCAAATATTCAGTTTTAACCGGGAAAAAAAAAGAATCAAATATTCAGTAATCTATAGTAAGGCCAAAAGTAGCAGGCGGCCACACTCATAAACGTCTCTATCAGTAAAAATGAGTTTTTTTTTTTAATATACAAGTAAAATTATGGTTTATTTACAAGAGAAACATGGGTCTTTTTTTTGCCAGCGCAGGTTTCTTTCAGTTTGACTGAACCGTTGGGTACTAGTTTAACAGACGAGAAAGAAAAATGTAATTCATACAGAATTGAACGCTTACTGTAGATAAAAAATCTTACAGTAATATTATTTTGACCATGGCAAAGAAGACAAATTAAAATTCTCGAATTAATTTTTTTAATCACCTTTCGTCTTCATATTAATTCGAGCATAACAATGAACATCGATCGGGTCGAATCGGATTGGATTCGGGTCGGGTCTCAGCGAAATAAAAACTTTCCCTCCAATTCCCATCGGATCGTGAAGCTCCCAACACTTCCTCCGTCGATCCTCCTCCCGATGACGGCATTCCTCGCGTCGTGTATGTTTCCTTTCCTTCGCTAGTCTCTCGACCTCTTCTTCTCTATACGTTAGTGCTAGTTCACATAGTGTACTTGAGAGTTTGGTTTCTTGTGTATCTGAGATTCGAATCGACGAGTTATACCTCTCCACGCTTCTGATGTTTACTCCGGTTTGTTTGTGATTAGAGTTTAGATCTGATTTAAGCTTTCTATGCTGGCCCCATGATCTTGTGTATGTCTATTTAGGATAATGCTTCTAGAACAATAATCAGGTTTACATTTGCTTCACAATCAGGCTTGTTTGTTGCAAGATGAGGTTACGAGTTCTTGCTTCTAGCTTTTCACTGGTGGCTCTGTGTGTGAGCCTCATAATTTGTTTTCTTAGTTTTTGGTTGCTATACCTTGGTGTTGGTGATTCTCTTCCAAGATTTTTCGTTTGTTTGTTTGTTTGTTTGTTTGTTTGTTTGTGACTCATTTCATTGTACGTTCTCAAAACAGATTGGTCTTCTTTTGCAGAGGAGCTTTGGAGAAGGCAGAAATGTTGTCTGAGGAAGAAGTAAAGGGCACATTAGAAGAAGTAGCATCTTCCGGGAAGTTCTGGTAAATGCCACCTTTTTAATAGCTAGCTTTCAGTAGCCATGGTTTGGTTATGTTATCTACTTAAAACTGGCATCTTATCTTTATCCTTACCGTTTTTGTATTGTTGCATAGAGTTAAATAATAATATTATTGATGAGTGGGTTTCTTTCTGAGTATCTATAGGTTCTAGGGTCTCATATCTAACTATCTATATGGGTGCGCTGTAAAGGTTCTGTCAGAATATCCCGAGACAAAGATGACGGACAAACAACAAAAGGAAGCTCTAGGAGAAACATACCTAGAGCTGGTTAGTCGATTGGATGAAGGTCTAACTATCTACTCATTTGTTACTTTTTTTACCCATTGACCTTTTGTTAAATTCTGTTTCGCTTTTATTTGTCTTGTTTCACAGCTCTTCTTAGTTTCGACGAAGGTCTCCTCCATTTACACTGCAGAGACTCTGTGAGGTAACTAGGTGCATCTACTGACTGTGGTTACTTCAATGTCGGAGATACCATGTTTTTGTTAGCTCGGCATGAGTTAATAAAACAAAGTCGCTTGCGTGCTAGTGTAAAGACAAAGAATCAGTTGACTCCATAGTTTCACTCTGTTGCCCTCCATCCTCATCGATTCCTAAACCAACTTAGTTCTTTGAACTTATGATATATCCTGATTGCTCTATGTTTATAAGTTTAAACTCATCTGAGTAAACCAGGAGATATAAGTTAGCCATTTGCAACTCTTGTCAAAGTTGTAATTTTCAAAACATGCCATGCATGTATCATATGATAGTCCTCTCTTATTTGTTTAGAAGTTTATAACCACACAGCATGTTGATTTATTTGTGTTCAACAGATCCTTTTGGCTGCAAGGAGTATCTACCCAAAGCTCTCAAAGCTTGCTCTCAGTGGCGGAGCCAATGAAGAACCACGTGGGTCAACTGACCCATGTCAATTCTAAAATTTTATTGAGTATAGGCATATAACTGTAACCACACACTGATTACTTGGTTCATTTTTAATGGTTTGACCCACTCGATTGTTGTAAATCTTTCAATAAGTTTATATGTATATCATTTTGACCCCGGTAGATTTTGTTTCTACCTTGCTCTTGCATTAGAAAAGGTTCGTATTTGAGATCATTACCTTTGTGATGTTTATATTTGATACATCTTCATTGATAATGTAGAAACTTTTCCGATTCTTTGCAGAATCTGTTGGTTACTTCTATGCTATCCATCAGTACGGAACCGCAATCACAACCCACTGAGGAAGCAAACGCAGCAACGGAAGGCACAAAAACGGGACACAGCCAAATGGAATTGAAGCAGTGGTGGGAGGTGACAAGGATGAGATAATGACAGAGGTAGAAGAAGAAGAAGCAGATGTTGATGACGCAATGACTATTGACATGGAAACAATCGATGAACCATCAGAAACAATGACGACGACAGCGAGTGAGAAGCCAAGCGAAATCAGTTAAGTACCTGATTTTGTCTACTCATTTAAATAATTAAATCTTGGACATGTTTTGTTTATCATATTGATTTGTCATGCTGCTGCAGAACCATCATCGGATTCAATGGCTGCAGAGGAGGGAGATTCACGGTTGCCTTGAACCGTATGCCTCAGAGAGACAGCGTTTGAACGAAACTATTTCAAAGGATTGTCCGTTGTCGGATGCTGTTAACATTTTTAATTGAAAAGGGCATTGGACAAACAAGAAAGAACAACTTCTTTCTATTAATGGTAGCAACAATAGAATTAAACAATGTCTTGTACCTAAAACACGTATCACTCGAGTAAAATAATCCAACCATCTTTAAAATCTACATTAAAACCAATATTAATTAACCAAACAAGCCACTGATTTACCCGCATAAATTATCTGTTTTCTTGCTTTTCCAATTCTCAAAATCAAATTAGAAAGGCTCCAAAAACATGGCGGCACAGAAAAGTCTCTCCTCAACTCTCCACTCATTCCAAAACGGTAAAACTTTCTTCTTGTTGCAGCCTTACTTTAGGAGTCGACCATCTCGTCTTGAATCTCATTAGGAGCAACAAGCCCAGGAATCGAAAGCATTCTTTGACGCTCTTGCTCTCTCTGCGCTGCTGCTTCCTCAGCATACAAATCCTTGTTATCCTGAAAGTTGGATTCAACAAATTAGTCTTGAGTTCTTTTTAATAGCAATTGAATGAATGAAGTGAATTAATAATATAACCTGAGCAGAAAATTCCTTGGACTGCACAAGGAAGTCGCGAATGTTTTTCTTGAATTCAGACGGGTCATTTCTCGACTCGTAGAGTCCATTCACAAATTGTGTGACCTGTATATATTAATTGATATTCAATATCAGACTTCGAGAAACACGAGGAATCTTGAACAAACAAAGCAAATCTACTGGTTATAATTTTTGTACTTACCTCTGCTGCAGTCATGTTTGGGAATGAAGAGCTCAATAGCTTAATGGTGTATTCACGAACAAAGGCAGCGTTGTTCGGATAGGGATAAGGTACGGTTGCAGTATCCCACAAAGGTTCAGTTAAAGCACCGCTCTCAACCTGAATTTTATAAACAACAGAGACCTCTAAGCGTATAGAACTACCCATTTCCAGTAACGGCAACAATAAGATAAGATGGGAGAGAAGAGAAGGTATTACCAGGCAAAACAGATGCTGGAGCACCAGCACATGCAGCTTGAAGCCAGGCTTATGGAAGGTATCAGTCAACACAGCAAATATTTCTTGCTCTATTTGTATGAAGTATGACCGGAAGAATTGATTACAAAACGCAGATTGCTGTCAAATTCAGAGGAAAATGTTAGACCAGGTGCCACACAACCACAGAGAGCTAAAACAAGGGAAACAAACACCAAACCTGAAAGTTCTTCAGCATCTCAAGCAAAAGATTAAGCCCAGTTTCAGCGATGTTTCTCTCAGTATGTCTAAATGCCCAGATAATTGAATCCATCACTAGCTTCAGTTGCTGATGCAAAAATAACAAAACAGTACGGAAAATCTCTGAATAATGAGAGAAGACTTGGATAAAAGGCCTTAAGCTCTTTAAATCACACGAAGGAAAAATATAAATGCAAAAACATATTCACATACCTGACTTGACAACTTTATCAAGGCAGGGAAACAAAATGTAGCAATAGCACGGAGTAATGAGAAAAACTTGAGGCGGTGTTCCGGATAATCTTCGAAGTTCTTAGTTATCATCTGCAAAAGGATGAGAAAATGAGAAGTGTACATTCAATAAGACCCACCCAATTTCAACTAAGAATCAAAGGTGTGTGAAAACAAGATTAACTCTAAACTACTTCAAGTCCTTCACCATAGTGAAAGTGCCAAGTCTCCTCGTTTATATTAACAGATGTAGTGCGAGTAACAAAGAACAAGGTCCCTAAATTCTATTACCTCCAATGTACACTGGAAAACAGCTTCAAATATGTTTGGCACGTCATCTAACATTGTTGCCTTGTACCTAAAAGAACAAATCAAATTACGAATCAGACCTTGTATTCATAGATCATTTGATGATTAGGAAGGAATCAATCCGGAACTAAGCAGAATGTACACATCCTTAACTACTACGGCACACATTAAACAATTAGAGGCGTACTTGTTTATAATCGTTGCAAAAAGTGAAAGAACTTCTGATTCCCTAGCATCAGGCACATTCCTCGCATAGTCGGCAAGTACATACTCCATCATTGGAGACACAAATTGTTTCCCTATGTGCGGTTGGTCTTCGGCTTTGTCTAAGAAGGTTTCTATCAGCTTAAGGGTTTCCCTCTTAACAGATCTGTACAGCAAAGCATTACAATATATAGTTATTCCAGTTTGTCAAATAGTGGGCATCAAGAGCCTTGTGTATCTGACGCATACAACAAAACAAACCTTAAAAGTTTTACAAAAGATGTCTTGGACGCATATGGGCCCCCATCAGTAATGCTGGTTGACACAAGCTCACTGTACATTCTGGTGCAGCCATGGAGAAAAGATAACATTAAAAGACATGGAAATAACTCAATGAGCTTTCCAACTAAAATAATACAAGAAAGATACGTCAACTATTAAAGGCTAGAATGATGTATCATGGATTTACCTGTATACGTTCAGCATATCTAAAAATATTAAGGAAATTTGGGATAAGAAGTCCGTTCCTAGTGAAGTAGCAGCACTAGTGTTCGTCTGCATGGTAAACACATGGAAATAGTTACACCCTGCAGTAAAATCATTTATCTAAACACCAGCAGATACACAAACTCGACTATAAAGATCACATGATTTGATATAATAATGCATTATGAGGAATAAGTAAGAAATCAGACCTGTAGAATATTAAGCACTGTACGTATCACAACTGGATCCTTGAGGACTTCTACACTATGGCGTGCCTGTCCTATGATTTCTGCCCATTTCTACATTATAAAACGGAACATTTTTAGCCAGCTACGTACAAAAGTTTAGCAGCCACATTTTTAAATAACGTACCTCGTTTGGGAGTTCCATCAACCTCCGTAGATATTCATCTCTCTTCAGAGGATCTGATTCTGCATGGATCATATTACCAACCTAGAGACAGAAAAACCATGAAATCCCAACACAGATATAACTCTGATTGGCAAACTAAAAACACATCTGGAAAATTTACAGATTCATAAAATGAGTGAATCTGATGAGGCTCAAGATCTTGAACAGTGGATGCAAGGCCAGATAGAAGTTCAGATACAAATGGTTCCCTCTCTCCAACCTGGAAGCACAATGAACTATATAACTAGGAGCTCATTCAGAAGACAATGGAAGGATAAGAAAGGTGAATTGAACATAATGATACAAACCTGAACAATAACAAATTTACGCTTGCACTTCTGAACTATTTTCAAGAACGTATCACACGCCATGTCCTGAAACGCAAAAGTAAGTATTTAGGCATCTCTACATAGAAAGGAGCAAATTTGATGCGAGAACACTTGGAATAAAAAAGAGCCAGATGCTAGCTTGAGAAGATGAGCATTCATTTGCATTCAAGAGCTTATATAAACCTTATTCTCCGACTTTAACAGCTAATAATACATTTCTAATACGAACTTCCACCTGAATAACTAAACGTATTCCAGAAAATTTAGAGTTTGGGAGCGGTACCTGAACACCAGGATGCGTCTCATGCATAAACTCAAACAGCTTATTCACAACTGTTTTCAGAAACTTCCAATGGGCCCTTAAAAACCTTGGATACTGACCGACGACATACCTGCAGTTAAGTATGCATAAATCTAGTGCGGCCTTGAGAGAAATAGAATATACCACAGAATAGAAGTTCAACAACCAGGAAGAAATTCAGCAGAATATGAAGGACCAAACTTACATAATGTTGCTAGCAATGACGGCTTTATTGTCTTTTCCCTTGGTAATCTCACATAAATTTAACAAATCTCGAATGACCATGACCAAAAATCTGTTTTCCTGAGAAAAGAAAACATGGAACTCAAATCATCAGTTGGCACAGCACCAAAAGGTTGAACACCGTCCCAGAAAACAATTAAGACTAAATTTCACACTGCCAATCTTTTTGAATAAGATATCTTCAAAAAAATTAAGGTATACTAGCAAATCGATGGAAACGAACTGTATAAATAATTCCATATATGTGAAAAGGAAACAGTCTGAGCTCAAGTAACAAAATTTACCTGATCTTCTGCCATAGATCCAGAAATAGACCCAATAGCCCAGCATAGTGTATTCAAAGTGTTCCATGCCCATTCCTCCCCGCTTAATTGTTTGGTTAGCTTCCTCAACATCTTTTAAAGGGACAATCAGATGTTCACATCAGCACAACAGCATGAAACAGACTAAAAGACAGCTACATAAGAACTCATAGCTAATAACATGTCAATGTTTAAATTTCTAAATTTAGGATACTACTAAAGAAAATCTCATCCGTAAACACCCCTTCCCCTAGCTGCTAATCCTCAATATTTCACAAATCAATGTGCACACACCATAATCATCAAGGTCACACTGTACCTGCTTTTCAGTATCATCGTGGTCAAGATGTGAGAGATAGATTAATGTCTCCCGCATTATCTGCAATTTTAGAAAAATAAAAATGGATAATACATCAAAAAGGATAACCAACGAGTTGAATTAGAATATTTCACTGAATTCATGGCACTGCTAGTATATATATCTAACCTAAAGAAGAGTAATATGAACTGGACAAGAATTTAGTACCTTATACTGGACAAGAACATCATTGTCCTTCAAAGTTTCACGGACGATATTCCCATTTTCATCTTCAACAATAAGCACTTCTTCAGGCTTCGCCATGCGGTTGATCATTAACCCTCTTAGTTTGGACATTGGATTAGAATAAAGTTGACGCCGTTGCAGGACTTGAGCCATCTGGGAATATGCAAATAAAAGGTAGTAACCCAAATTAAGCAAAGAAAATCCAACAAATACTATATACAACTAGACTATCAACCCTTCAATCTTACGAATATAAATTTTTAATCCGTATTACTCTAAGGAATCAATCCTACCTGCAATCCCATCAGGTTTATACTTGCTGCAGGGTTATCAGAATTATGATGTGCATCAAACAGCTCCAACACCAACGTGTTCCAGTAGTCCAAACAGACCTGCTCAATCCACACGCAAGCAAAAATTGTCATTTTCAGATGGCGGGCAAAGCGCATAAAAGAATTACTAAGGGGAAAATAAAATATACAACTGTATTAACAGCAATTTACATACCTTAAAGACTTCAGTGTCATCAACATATGATATATTGATGAGATATTCGAGACCCGTAAGTAATAAGGAAACGGTATCTGGCGCTGATTCCAAGACTCGTATATGAAACTGCATAAAAATAAGAGTTGTACAAAAAAAACTAAATAGTTTAGAAATAGATGATGAGTGCTGGAAGCATTAAAACACAAAGCAGAATTCCAGTAACCGAAAGACAAGATATCTAACTCAAACAAAGAAAAAGCTTTACCTTGAAAAACGAAGTGAAAAAAAGTGCCAGGTTCTGGATAAATGCCTAAAGGTGACATAGAAACGCAGTCATAACCTTGATAAGTTATTCAAATCAACGGGCTGCCTCGAAACCAGATGAACAAAAAATACTAACTTGTTCTTCATCACTTCCGCTTGAATATGCCTCAGGGATATTTGTACTTGGTGGAAGAATGGTCTGCAAACATGGAAACAAGTATAGATCATCAGGCAAGAAGCCAAGACAAGCATAGAGTAGACCAAGTTACTACATTCACTTACTACAAATGAAACTAGAAGAATCGGGATGTCAATGGACAAAAAAAAATGATAATACAAATAGAAGCAACACAAGAAGATAACTCATATACCTGCAGCTGCCCTATAAACATGGTGTACATCTTGACATATTGCACATTGTAAAAATCTCCGAAGTTGAGAGCTGCAACCTGTCAGAAAAAGTTCAAACCAACAGAAAATTAAATAACGCATTCAATTAGCAATAAGAAAGCTGAACAAAAATTATGAAGTACCTCGGTCAGGCATTGAAGCGTGAGATTCCTATATGCTGGCACAGGAAAGAATTTAAGGAGGGTCTCAAGCTGTAAGCAACCGGAGCAGATATCAGAACAACATAATTGTGGTACCAATCAACACCAATATCTATCTTATTTTAAGTGTATTAACATCAATATCTTTCTGGTTTAAGTATATTACCAAAGGAGACTCAAAAATATAGCCTAACGGAATCCATGAAAGATAGGCATGCAACGCAGAGAGTGTTGAGCGTATAAGATCCTGTCTTTGAGAAGCTGAGAGGACATAGAGGCATAACTCGTGAATGAGTTTAAACTCGCTGCACATAAAAAAGTACCAATATATAAATAAAAATGATAGATCCGACGTCACTTAACTTACATATTCAAGATACTTAAATAGAGTTTGAAGAACTAATATTTCACAGACTAAATATAAGATTCTCCCAAAGTCTGGCATACCTGTTTAGAGATTGTTTCAGCTCTTTTATCTTCTGCTGAGTCATTTCTCCTCTTGAGAAATCAAAAACCTCTTCGCTTAGGAGCTGACAAAGGAAGAAGTGTTATTGTTTCCAGTGAGAACTGATGACAGAATCATGTAAGTATACTTACTTTCAAAATGATCATGCAATTTTCGCAGATAGTTTCGCTGGTTTTAGCAGCCGCAACTAGATCGGGAATGAAGCTTGTCCACTTTGCCGGCCAATCATGCTTCACTATCTGTGAATGTATCAAAATATATGTTATGCCAGAATATTAAAAAGGTCAATGGGGTGGGATGAGCTAGCGGTTGTAAGCATAAACGAAACTGACTAACAACAACTAAAGCAAATGCAATGGAAATTATTGCAGATACCTGAACCAAGATAACATTGAGCTTGTTGACATAGAGCCTTTCCGATCTGAAAGATGCTTCGTTACTGGAGAGCTGCAAGGCAATATCATTGTTAGCATAGCTTCCAAAATTTTAATCCAGGGAACAACCCAAGGCCTCCAGAAGTATATATACCTGTACAATGACCTCCGAGATGTAATTTTTCATTCCATCTCGTTGTTCAACAGGTAGTGCATTCCATCTGTACTTTATAACACCTTCTAGAACCTGATAGCAAATCCCAAAAGCATATATCTTTGTCACGTATCTTAAAAGTAGAGTTTTAATTAACAGTACTATACTTCTATTAGAGCATAAAATATGCCAAAGATTTTTCAAGCAATAACCATTCTAAATAACCGTATTTCTAAGCCAACTTTTCTCTAAAATAAATAGATTGGGTTGATCAACTAAAAACTAAAATCCAGAGAGTTAATTTCATATCCTATACGAAAAATGCTGAGAGCAACTCGTATAATCAACAGATCCCAGACCCTAACAACTTAATTGTTCGCAACTGATCTTTATATTGTTTGGTATACAACATCTAACAACACTACGTGCATTACATCCGTCAAAGTAGCTAATGTAAAAAAGGCCAGAAGGTTATAATACAAGAGTGACGAAACTAACCTGAAGGGCAAAGAACTTAGTATCCATGCTCTTTGTGTTCTGAAGAATGTGTACAACTTGAAGCCACATGTCAGGATTAGCTTGCAAATCCCGCAGAATCTGATCGGCAGCAGCTCTCTGTACATGTTTGGGAGCAATGTGGATTAATTCAATGTAAAAAATCAGATGCAAATGAGATGAAGGTCGACATTGACGCGCATTACTATGGGATTCAATCATCAAAAGAGTAAACAATCATAACAAGCCTTCACTTCTCTTCTCAAGTGTTGGTAGTACATAGATAACTCAAGATATTTACTCGAATTTCAAATATGACTTCAATAATCTATCACCAAAGCAACCTAATGAGCAACTAAATCGAACTCTCTTAAGCCAAATCGAGAAGACTACACGCAAAATTAAGCTATCGTTCGTTAAATCCATTCAATTTTCCGACGAACAAGGAATAAATTGAACAACCTCTTCCTTAGATCCGGTAACGAAGAAGGCGGAAACAGTGGCATCGAGCACGCCGACGTCAATCGGCTGGCTCAAGTCTCTTAGCTTCTCGGCCGCCATGGCGGGGAGATGAGGCAAAGTCGCGGTAGAGTGTTTCGACTGTTAACAGTGAGTGTGTGAGAAGAGAACCCTAAGAGGAGAGTAACGGAGGAGACAAAATCTGAAAATCTAGAGAGAGAGAGAGAGCAGAGCGGAAAAGGAGGGAGCCTATATAGAGAGAGAGAGTTCTCGGAGACAGCTTAAAATTGACGCAGACGAGAGTGACTTTGAAATTTATTTTCCTCGAGTAATTTTTTATTTTAACTTTTTTTCCCTCCTCTTTAAACTATGTTATTACTTTCCTAATTATTTACAATTTTAAACTTTGAAATTTAAAAGTTACTTATTTATCAAAGATTTTTCTGCTATTTTCTTAAGACCATTGTTTAAGAGTTTATATTGTAAATAATCTTTTATATATAAAAATATTAATTTGTGGGAAGTGTTGTGATACATAATTATTTTGTAAACAATAATGTAAATGGCTTTCATTTACAGAAAACAACCAAGTATTTGCAAAAAGTTGACTTCAAGTTATAATCGTTAGACAAACTAGATTACTTATTTTATATAATAATAACGGTTATTTATAGTAGTGATTATGGAATTAGCAAATTAAAGGTTATGAAAGACTTGGAAGGAGGTTAATTTTTGGTGGTTTGAGATGTCCTCTACTTTCATATCCTTTGTCTTTTCTTAGTGAACTTGATCAAAATCTACTGAATTCAATGCTTACAGTTTCTTCACTTGATATTTTAAATGCCAGGCATATTGTCTCATTCTTCTTGTTGATGTAGTTGCATTGCTGCTCTATGTGGGCTGTTATTACCAGGTAAGCAAATAACTTACTGAAGTTTTGCTGATCAAACTTGTACTTCACGACGTTAACATTTGTCCTCTAATTAAGTAGCAGCTGAAGCTGGAGGTCTTGTAACAAATCGTTTTATTGTGAATAATCTTGCAGCTATCATTTAGTCCGATTGGTTGGCTAATGATCTCAAAGATATTTACACCCACACTTAGTAGGTTATTCGTGTTTCCAAGATTCTATTTTCAGTTGGGCTGTGTTGCAATTGAATGCAGTTGTGTAGAGCCTTTGTCCCTGTTGCATGTTCTTTTCTATTCCGAACCGGGGCTTGTTGTATGGGTCACATGGCTCTATTTTTGAATGGAGCTGGAAAATTAAACACTTTGTTGTACAAATCGATATGAAGGACTCTCAAAACAGTATTATGTATGTTTTATGAACACTTTGTTTTGCTCCCAATAATTGTTACACTATCAAATCCTCATCCTCGATCTTTTTTTATTAACCACCTCCTTTTTTTATCAAATAATTTTATTTCAATCCATAAATAAATATTTTATGACAGGTACAAAGTATACTGCAGATAATGTCATTGCAAAGGAATAAAAATACAAAATATCTTGCAATTCAAATATATTCTTTCCAAAATCATTTGTGAGAAACTTAAGCTGAAAAATAAATGTAAAAAGGAAATAAATCTCTATCAAAATGGAAAGCATGACCGTCTTCACACTCAGAATAGAAGGTGGTGAATCAGCAATGACGTCATACTTGAAACAATTGTGGCTCTGTTTGCATCACAGCTACGCGAGAAGCCACTATAAAAGCAAGCAAGTCGAGTCCTCCAAGAAAGTAACCAACAACCCCTCGAACTAAGAAGTGAATTATAGAAACGGAAAGATGGCGACGAACAAGCAGGTCATACTAAGAGACTACGTGAGTGGTTTCCCTAAGGAGTCTGATTTTGAGATCACTACCACCACCGTCGAGCTTAGGCTTCCGGAGGGGTCTAACTCGGTCCTGGTGAAGAATCTCTACCTGTCATGTGATCCTTACATGAGGAGTCGCATGGGGAAGCCTTCTGCTTTTGCTCTTGCTCAAGCTTTCACTCCCGGCAAGGTACAACGTTAACTCTACTTGTTTGTTAATAAACTATATGCCAATGATACATAAGTGTTATAGTATCTCTATCTATCTCGTGTTGAATGCTCCTACATTATGTGTTTTTGGTGTAGCCGATCTTAGGGTTTGGAGTGTCTAGAGTGATAGAGTCTGGGCATCCAGGTTACAAACAAGGTGACTTACTTTGGGGAATCGTTGGGTGGGAGGAGTACAGTGTTGTTACTCCTGAAATGCATTTCAAGATCCATGACACCGATGTTCCATTATCCTACTACACTGGACTTCTCGGTATGTTATCTCGGCCTTGCTCCTGTTTTTTGTTGTAAGGAATCATTTGGTAGTGTCCGAAGAGTGAGTCTTGGGTTCAGACATAGATCATGAAGTTGGAACTTTATAACCATGTGTACTATGTCTTTGATATATACTCTCCTTTATGGCTCTTTCTCTCTCCCTCACAGGTATGCCTGGTATGACTGCCTATGCTGGATTTCATGAAGTATGTTCCCCTAAGAAAGGTGAGACCGTCTATGTATCGGCTGCATCTGGTGCGGTTGGTCAGCTCGTGGGACAGTTTGCTAAAATGATGGGTTGTTATGTTGTTGGAAGTGCTGGAAGTACAGAAAAGGTGAGACATTAGTGATCATCAGTTTAATGAAATTTCAATTTAAAACCAAACTATCAATAAGTGGATTGGTTCAAGTCCCGTATCATTTCTTGTTTTATTTCCTTGTGTCTTGTGTTACTTCAAGAGTTTGACTAACCCTTTTGCTTCTATTTTTTTGGGGATTATTAGGTTGATCTCCTCAAAAACAAGTTTGGGTTTGATGATGCATTTAACTACAAGGAAGAACAAGACCTTGGTGCTGCCCTGAAAAGGTTCAATAACCCAATTATTTTCTAAGCATTTGATGTCTATATATATCTTATATCAACTCCTCTTTTACTAATGCATGAGAAATTCTCTTTTTGCTTTTTTTCTCCTTAGGTGTTTTCCCAAAGGCATTGACATATACTTTGAGAACGTAGGAGGCAAAATGCTAGACGCAGTGCTCTTAAACATGAACATGCACGGTCGTATTTCTGTATGTGGAATGATCTCACAGTACAATCTTGAGGACCAAGAAGGTGTACACAACCTAACCAGCATAATCTACAAAAGAATCCGCATTCAAGGCTTTGTAGTCTTTGATTTCTTCGACAAGTACTCAAAGTTTCTGGAGTTTGTGATTCCGTGCATCAAAGAAGAGAAGATAGCGTACGTGGAAGATGTAGCTGAAGGACTCGAGAAAGGTCCTGAAGCTCTTGTGGGACTCTTCTATGGTAAGAACGTTGGGAAGCAAGTTGTTGTGGTTGCTCGTGAGTGAAAAGAAAGATTTTAATAATGTTGTGTTTTGGAGTAACTAAGAATATTTATCCATACAAAGACAGCTTCTCTTCTTCTCCTTTGTTGTTTCTGTAAGACAAAATCAAATTAAAAGTAATAATTGAATTTGTTTGGTATGGTTTTGAACATTATCACCTTTCCAGCATCCTGTTTACCACGTTACTTCCATCGCACTTAATAGCTCAGAAAATTTTGCTTGTGCAACTAATTTCGGCTTGATTTGTCTGCATTGCAATATAAAAACCGTTGGTTTAGCTTGCTTCTCTGTATGTTTTTGAGAAGATTATATTCTTTGTAAGCTCTTTTTTTTTATAAACAGTTGGTTTAGCTTGCTTCTCTGTCACTCTTCCCGCATTCAAGAACAAGTTTGGATCTCATGTTGCATTCAACTACAAGGAAGACAACGATCTTAATGCTACCCCAAAGAGATACTAACCATTTCTTCTATATTCACACTCAAATGAAAGACTAAACCTACCGCTAAACAAACAGTGATCTTGAACATGAGACCACGGCAGCATGTTGTCATGTTGAATGATCCCACAGAACAATATGCAGATGCTGAAAGCACTATACAACCTCTGGGCTCTGGCTCATTACCTACAAACGAATACTTATTCAAAGGTTTAACGCCACTTTCACAAATATTCATACTTCTTGGAGTTTGTGGTTCCGTATACAAGAGTTTGAGAGAAATCAAAAGCTGTGTCGGTAGTGATGATGCCAAACCGTTGAAATAGTTGTGTTGCTAAAGTTTACAGAAGACATTGGTGGGTTCATCATATTTGCTTTCGTCGGTACTACGTAAGAAACAGTTTATAAAATTTTGCCGAAGGAAGCATTTCGTCGAACAACTTAAATGCGTCTCAGTTGGAAACAAGTTATCAAGACCACCCCTTAGTTCCGAAACAAGCCAGAGTCTTTTGTCTATAGATAAACTGTGTTTGCTTATTACAACAAATTTAAAACAAAAACCCCAGAAACATCTGAAGACTTGAATCGCATTCTCTTCATTTATCGAATTCCCAAATGACTCCGCCATCTTCTTTGACCTTTTTGTTGATCCAAGTTTCTATAAGCATACCAGCACCGATCCCACCAAGGATGAAGCTTCCATAGAAGGCAAGAGCCTTTGGCCATGGCTTTCGCGGCAGGAAGTAAGCTTCGTACTTGTCTTCGAGTCCCCTTGGCATCTGCTTTCTCGCTCTCGCCACCATTTTCACACCACCACTTGGCTTCTTCTGCTTCTTCTGATTCTGATCCTGATTCTCACTCGTCCCCCACTCTTCTCCTTTCCATGGATCCTTCGCTCCTTCACTTGCCATTTTCGATCGCCCAACGAAATCTCAATTTGATTAATTCAAGATGGTGAAGGCATGTTGCAGCTTCTTCCAAAAGTTATAACGACTCAATAAACCTAATTCAGGCCCAACAAGGTCCTTAAGGCCCATTTTAGTATAGTTTCTGCGCACGTGCAGCTGATAATAGACAGCACGTGGTTGGGATGAAAATAAATCTCACTCGCACAACTGGCACGTCGAGGACACGCAGACAAAATCCCTGAGTAACATTAAAAGAACGAAACAAACGCGCGTCGATTCCTAACTTGTTCAACTTCGTTGACACACACTTCCTCGAAGAAAATGAAAGAGGCGTAGACTTCAGACACAACTGTAACTTCAATATCTTCATCGATCACGAGCAGACAAACATCTGGTTCGAATCTGTTTACTTTTTACGTTTATTTTGATCAGGTCTCTACAGATCCGAGTTGCTTTCTTGCTAAAAGTATCAATTTTATAGGAAGAACTAGCAATGGAATCAGAGTTGGTACTTCATGAAGGAGGATGCCATTGTGGGAAAATCAAATGGAGAGTGAAAGCATCAAGAAGAGTGGTGGCATGGAGCTGCAACTGCACAGACTGTTCCATGAGAGGCAACGTTCATTTCATTGTTCCTTCAGGCGACTTTGAGCTTCTCGATGATTCCAAAGATTTCATCACCACTTACACTTTTGGGACTCACACGGCGAAGCATACTTTCTGCAAGGTCTGTGGGATCACATCCTTTTATATCCCGAGGTCTAACCCCGATGGCATCGCAGTCACGGTTAAGTGTGTCAAGCCAGGGACACTGGACCACGTCGAGATTAGAACCTATGATGGTCTAAACTGGGAAAAGTCGCACAAAGAGACCGGTATTGCCTCGTTCTCCAAAGAGTCATGATGAAGTCAACTCAAGATTGTAATGACTTGTGATCAGGAAGAAAGAAGCTTAAAGCATGAGGATTGAGGGGGGGAAACAAATTGGAAAATCTAAGTTTTTTTTTATGTTTTGAGTGTTGTTCAAATCTATAACCTGTAGATACCTATGTTCATCATATCCATGTGACTTGTTCGTGGTTTGTTTATGTTGCTAGGCTGCGAAGCTAGAGCATATAATTATATAAAATAGTAAGCAATGTAAAGTGGTATACATACATATCCAGGCTACATGCAAGACTAAAAATGTGAAGTGGAGTGATGGGTGTTAAGGCAAGAGAGGACTCAGAGGATTGGAGGCTGTAGAGTTAGGTCTCCAGCAATCGCATCTGCATATACTCCTGGATCCTTTCACCACCCGTTGTGATCTCCTCGTGTGGAGCCTGATGTTCACCAGCTTTCCTGCTATCTGACATAGCAAATTTGCAACAAAAACAATCAATCTTTTCTCAATCCTAGATTTTTTTGACATTGCACCAAGTTCTACACCGATTTTTCTAGTTTCTGATGAGAGATCAAAGGCAAAAGGGTGTAAACAATATCCTCTGGTAGGTAGGTACATACCATTCTCCATGTCAAATCCTCTGGGCCTAATGGCTGAGCAGGGCTGGAATATATGAAATGCCGCGAGTACTGACAAAAGATGAAAATAACCATACTACTTTAAAAGGATCTAATAATGAGAATGGGACACTTATGCGTGTAAGGCAAATTATGAAAGTAGGTTCGTGTCGTTTTGAAAACCAGAGCTGTGGAAGACTTACTTGAGCAAGACTATTCTGGAATTTCTTGACGTCGGAGGGTATAAGGCTTCTCAGATGATTCACAAGCCACCCTGGTTGTATTGCATCACTAGAAGAAACAATCACAGCAACCTGAGACGAAAAATAAATGAGGGCGACGAAGATAGTTACTGACTTTGCTACATAAATAGACAAACTCATAAACAATGTGGTAGAAACTTAAAGCATCAATGTAATAGGTTTTGCTTTGACATATACCTTCCTGTAATCAAGTATTCCTTCAAAAGGAAGTTCTAACTCGTCACTGACTATAACAGGTATACAGCCACTGACAATGGCGTCAAACAATCTTGCCGAGGATGGTGTGTCACCAGCAGGACACAGACAGAATAAAGACCTGCAGCAAAGCATACGCAGTTAGGAAAAAAACATCAATATATACTCGCATCTAAAGGGTTTAGGAAGCAAGCTAGATTATACCTACGCATGCCGTCCTGAGCTGCCAATTTCCCTCCCTCGCCGGCAGTCCCCTCAGTGATGATTACATCCTTGACACCACTTAGTTCTGCACCAAGCTTGGCACGTATTTTGCCTCCCTAAGACAACAGTTTAGTAGCCAACACATGAGAGATATGATTGATAAGACAAAGCAGAGGAATGGAAGCTCTCCAATACTAATAAAGTTAAGACAAGTTCAGGTTTAAGGCAGAGATCGCATGAGTCTTACAGCATTCCTCTTAAGCCGTCCTCGGAAAAAAAGAAGTGTGGTCCTCATTGGTGCACTTTCCGACAAGCATTTAGCATCGCATCTATCAACATTGGGAACATAAGGAAGAACTAGGTCTTTCTCTAATGATACTTGCCCAGGCTTATACCTGTTAAGGTCAAAGCATAAGCCAAGAGATAGCAGACTACACGACTCACAACTCAATTTAAAAGAAAGAAAATCTAGTCTCACCAGTTCCCAGTGGAGTCCATGTCCGGTAAAAGCCAGATAGCGTTCTTCACAAATTTACGAACCGTCTTGAAAGACCAGGGATGGTGAATAGGAAAGATATGATCCCTTCCCTCAGATCTTTTCCAAGCAGGCTGATCAGTGACCCACTTCAATGCTTCCTACATTGAGACAAAAGAGTTCAAAAACATGTTATAAAACGAAAAAACTAGTTCTGTTGTTAGAAATATATACTAATAACTCTAGGCGAGCGCCAATTGGCAAATTGGGTGTGAGCTAAACAATTTTTATTTCTAAACTGAATAAATTGGTTATTTCACAACACTTACAAAATAAAATAACCAGTGTTTTAAGAAAATAGGCAGCCTGAACAATATTACTCAATAAGAGGCCTAACCACCAGCCTAACGATTTTTAGAAACATTGATAATAAGGAAGCTCACTCACACCCGATAGAGTGCTTTGCATTGCTGCTTCTCCAACAAGAAGAAGCTGATTGTGGTGAAGAACGGAACATAGAAAAAGTCTGCATCTTGCTGCTGATCAACTCTCACGACACTTTTCAAACGCCGTTGGGATTCAGGAGAGATCAGATCGGCCCAGAGCCAATAATCAATAGAATGCTGCAAAGTTAGAAACTTTTAGTGGGGGAAAGTCACAAAGTGAAGATAGTCAAATCAAAGATAGTACCTGTTCGATGAGGCGATGCACAGGGCTACCGTTAGAGGTGGCGTTGGAGGTCTCTTTGTAAGTGTTGTGAAACAACCAGAGGAGATCGAAAGTGAACTTCTTTGGCATCTCGTAGATGTAGACCTTAACCGGAAACCCGGTAGGGTATCCCGGGCTCTCAGACACCATCGAATCGAGCTTTCTCAGATCATCATCATCACTCTCGCCACGCACCGTGTCGTCTCTAACTTGTGACGTAAGCATCGGCGCTCTGTGGATCAAAAGTTGCTCAAGGGAGGCAACGAAGGAGGTCTCTGTTTTGTGCGACGGGTTCGGATAGGAAACGGAGGGAGAGAAGGTGTAGACGATGACGAGTAGAGATAAGGAGAAGAGTGAGAGTGTGAGGATTGGAGATTTAGATCTGAATCTGGGGGAAGAATGATTCTGCTGTTTGCCAACCATTGCGAGATCTGATTCTTCGATTTGAATTTCGATTACTCAAATGTGGAAGATGATGAGAGTGTTAGTGGGGAAAAAAAGTGACGATCGAACCAAACCAAACCGGAATCAAAGTCGGATCCAAACTATAACCAAGCTTTTCATATATAAACCGGTTCTTGATACTTACCCGAAACCAAATCGAAAAGTGTAACATCAAACCAAAACCGATTTAAGAAAGAATTGAAACCGGAAATGACCGACGGAAAATGGAAATCTCAAAGCCTAAACCAACAATAGATCGAAAAGATGGTAGAAACCAATCTATTATTGTCTCATAACAACTCTCTTCTTTATAAACCCAACACATACATACGTCCAAAGAGATCCCCAAACACAGCTCTTACTTACACTGAAACTTGTCCCACATCATCAATTAAACACCAAATCCACAAACACAGTTTTGCTAAAAAGTTAAAACCATCTCAGAATCGAATGAGATCATCATTCTTAGACGAAGACTGCTGCTTATCGGTGGAAGAATCACCGCCGTGACCGCCACTCTTCTTGCCAAATATCATCTCGTCGAGATCATCCATCATGTCGTCCCCACTCCCACCACCTCCATGGATCGAAGCTCGTGTACTCGACGATTTTCTGACCAGAGACTCTTCTTTTCCATGAAGTGGAGAGTCATCAGGCTCTTCAGAAACGGGAATCATGGCTGGTTCAGGTGCAGTTAGCGGTGCAGAGGGTCTGTTCATCTCCTCGTACTTGGACAGAGTCTTCACAAGCTCGTCGTTAACATTCAAGGCTTCAAAGAGAAGAGCCTCGTCTTCACCTGCTGTTTCGATGATTCTTTGGACAGTGGTTTGAGACTGACGACACTGTTGTACAAGTGTCGTTGTTAAGTCATCCTGCAAAATCCACAGAGTTAAACATATGTAGCGGATATTCAAATTCAAATGATGCCTACACTCATTAGGATTACCTGTAGAGCATCTTGTTGAGGAGAAGATGAAAGAACCGTGGAAAGAAGTTCAATGCTGTTCCTTGCTATATCGAAAGCTTCCTTTGTCTGCTCAGCGGTAAAGCTTCTCACAGGAGCATTATACTGAACACGCTCAGGCTCACGCGCATGCTGAGGAGGTTCAGCATTCACCTCTGGTGCTGGAGCTGACCGAGCAGGGGTGAAGATAGGTGCCAAGCTCTCGTTGTCTCGTCCAGGGAAACGAATACCTCTCGCCTTTAAGCTCTATGACACATGAACAAACGTATAAGACAAAAAAAACACTAAGACTTGATAGTAATGATTAATGAACCAGGTCACAGTTTACCTTGTAAGTCTCTTCGAAAACTGGTAGGTAACGAAGCTCACTGGTCGATTCTCCCCAAGCTTCAATCAACATCAAAGCCTTGTTCCTATTATTCACAACCGTCTGCGGATCATCAACCACCCTAACCATCTCATCAAGGACTCTCTCAGCCGCCACCTCAGAGAACGCCTTCTCACAGTTCTTAACACACGTCTCAAGCAAAACCAAGGCGAGGTACTGAACCCTCGGCTGCTTCGTCATCATGATCCTCTTCTTAATCCCACGGATCAAATCAACGCTGTTGATCGTCTCTTGATTAATCATGTCACATATCTCCAGATTCATATCCCAGTCAGGCTCCTCTAGATTCTCCGAAGTAGCGTCCTCAACTATTTTGTCAGTTGGGTTTGGGCCTTGGAAAAGCTCCTTCATTTTCAAGCTCATGGAGCTCACACCGGCGGTGATCTTGTTGCTCACTTCTGAGCCTCCGATCTTGAGGCGCTCACCAAAGGCGGTAACTTTATCCATGAGATTGTCACTATTCATCTTGGCTGATACTCAAAACCTGTAAATGGAACACATAATGCCCAAAACCTCAAACACTGGAAGCAAAAAGCTGAAACATCAAGTTATACATGCTTTTCACTATGTTCCAATAAGACTAAACAGTAACAAGCAAGGAAACAGGCATGATGCTATCCTCAATCACTTAGACCACATCAAACAACATACACGTACCAAAAGAAAAACTTTACTAAGACCCTGGAACAAGAAACTAAATATATATATATATATATATATATATATATATATGTGTGTGGCCTGACCTAAAATTATTCATTAAGTTAAACAAGGAGGACGAGTACAAAACTGGGTTTAACCAGATTTTTTTACACACAAGTCTAAAATCAATTAGGGTTCGGTGAGAAATAACTCAATTCGATGCAAAATCGACGGTTCGAAAGAAGAGAAAAAATCAAAATCCACACTGATCATAAGACCGCCAATTATATTAAAGAAACGCAGTACATGCGATCAAACATGAAAACAGTAAGACAAAAGAAAACAGCGAAATCGCAAGTAGAGGGAACACGAGTTTCTACCTTGGCTACGGATCCGAAGCTAAGAAGAATGAGAAAGCTGGAAATGATCGATTCTGGCAACGAGAAGGAAGGAGACTAGAGAGGGAGGAGACAAGTCAATACAGTTGACGCCGGACTAATTCTAAACAAGGGAAGAGAATGCGTAGTGTTTGGTCACGGGAATATATCTTTATGCCCTCCTTTTTCTTTATCCCCTTCCTCCTCCTTTACGTTAACATTATTGCCCAAATATATATATATTTTTTATAGAGTAATAATCTAACAAATTTGAGATTCAATTCCAAAAAAATGATTTTATCATTAATTATGTAGATTGATGATTAATGAAAAATCTTACAAAATTATTATTGGATTTTCATGATTTAAAATGGCGCAAATCCATAGAGAAAATTTTTATATATCAACGTCATCATATTATTATATTAATAAATAAATGTGAAAAAACAGAAAAATAAAGATTTATCTTCAAAGCCGTTCTCTTTCCTTTTTTTTTCTTTTGACACCAAAATAGATAGACAAATAAAAAAATAGGGGCGTTCCGAGAATTGAACTCGGGACCTCTCGCACCCTAAGCGAGAATCATACCACTAGACCAAACGCCCATTTTGTTGAACTGTCTCTCTTTTTATATTTTCATCTACGTAAATCGTCCGGCTTTGGTAGGATATAGAAGGTACCAGCGATGGATTTGACGTGGTTGAGCTCCCTTATTGTTGGAGCGGCACTTGGATTCTGCATTGGCACTCGTCGTTCCAAACCTCCTGCTGTTGATGGAGCTGCTATTAACAACAAATTGGTTTCAAAGGATCCTCCCGAGATCGAGAAACTCGCTGATATTCTAGATGATTTCAAAATGGTACCTTTACTACATAAATGTCTCTCTCTCTCTTACCTCTTTACCTCTAATCGTAACAAAAAAAAATGTTGAGTTTGAGCTCTTTTATTATGTGTGTGTGTGTTTTGTCCGTAAGGTTTTGGTAGTGAGGAATGATCTTAAAATGGGCAAAGGGAAGATTGCAGCACAATGCAGGTGAGGAGACTGCTCCCCCTATCCAAGTTATTAACCCTTGGTGCTTGCTAGTAAACTACTAAGGAGAAATCTCCTCTGTAATCTTTTTTTTTTCTGCTAAAATGCGAATCTAATATACTTCTTTTTTTTGGGGTTCAGATTCAAGGACAGTTATGGCTATTCTTGGCGAGTTGTTATTTTTTTGATCCAGTTCATGTTACTGAAATTTAAAGACTTTGATGGATAATAATATATGAGTTTGAGAGTTGCAAAGACTTTACTGGCCCCTTGGTGCTTGTCCTTCACCCTGTTTTGATTTTATAGCTCACAAGAATCCAACGTATGAAAATGTAAGCTAAAAGAATTGGATCCGCAACGTTCTATGGGGGCAATAGAGATCTTGCTAGCATAATTTGTTTATCGGATTTTATCAGCTTTTCTTAGTACAACATTCGAAGACTTATAAGGGTTGTTACTGCTGCAGGACCAGTCCAAGTTGTTGATGAAGTATCAGGTGGACTAAAGCTTCTATAGCAGCTTCAACCCGATCTCTCAGATGCACCAAGCACAAGGAAGAGACATGAACTCCATTCTTGATGATGATGAAAGCTGTGAGAAATTTGAAGTGCTGTGTATACTCATTCTTGATGATGATGATGATGATGAAAAATCCCATTTTAAAGCATTTTCCCCCAACATTTAGATTTTGTTCTCTCCAGGATCAGATTGATTAACCAATGGTGATATCAATGATTTCCTGGTTTTGCATTAGAGGTAGCAGAAGTTCTAATGGCATTCCAGGCGCTAGTATTTTGCTTCATTAAACAATTGTAACATCTTGTTTTACTGGAAGATAAACAGAGTGTTATTCTGTAATTTTTTTTACAAAAAATTGCTTTAAGTTATCTACACGAGGTCTATAACCACAAATCCTTCTCAATCATTTTCTTGTACCTTAACAAGGGATCGTTCTTGAATCTGGAACCTCTGTATTACGTTGCTGCGACGCTTTCATAACCTCTGCTTGACGCTGGAAACTCGCTCAAGCAATCAGAAAACCATATCAACGCATTTGCACACATGACTTTATTGGCTTAATATCACACATGTTCCATGTCAGAATAAAACACTCATCTTCTTTTTCTGAGGAACACAACAACAATACACAGATTCACTTCCGCAGCAAAAAATAGGACCATCAATGCTTCACACGCATTTATCATATGATGATCAACACAAGCAAACAAATCAAATCTCACACTCTCTCAGTGAACTGAGGTCGAGACTTGGCGAATTACACAGCGGCTGCTGATGGAGCCTTCCCCAATGTGTTCCACAATATATAATCCCCAGATGTCACCTGTTATACGCACATACAATGCAGTTAAACACATATATAGACTTTATAATTTCTCAAATCTTGGGTTCAAACATTTCCTTGTGTCCTACTTACCTGAGCAGAATACTCTACTGGTGACTTTGTGGTTGGGTAGATATTGACCTAGCAAAAACAAAAGGGAGGCAATGATCATATAGAACCAACCCTTGTAAACTAATCACCTAACAAGCTTACCGATTTTGTGTCGATGGACATTCGAGATACAGATGCCCCCACAATCTTGAACGAGACCTGTAAACCATAACACAGATTTGAAACAACAACAACCAAGTCCAGAAGGTTTCAAAAGGAAGAAACAAAAGCCATACACATACCTTAGCGTAGTCATAGGCTTGCCAGCAGAAAGGTTCCTCCATCTCAACCGCTGGGAGATCCTTGTTCATTTTCTGCACCAAAACGTCCTCCACGTTCACCACATTCTCTGTACCCTCACCGTCATTCTCTTCATCATCATCTCCGTCTCCTCTCCTCCTACTCTTCAATGGACTAAACTTAATTGTCCCAGGGAAAGTTGCCTCAAGGCTTTTTCCAGAGAGACTACGCCCACTGCCCACAACCCTCCACTCAACAGAGTGTTCTGTAGTCACCACAGTCCCAGCTGAAGGAGTCCCATCAAACGCCACAATCCGTCTCCGCGGAAAGGGCATAGTAATAGTGCAAAACTCCATTGACAGAGGACTCTTGTACCCTTCCATGAGTCCCACCTTGAAGAGAAACGCACCTTCGTCCTCTGAGACCATCGATAGCTGATAGAACCCTTTCACTGGTGGTCCAAGCCCACAACCCGCCTGGTACCTCATGAGAACAAAGTTACCCAACGGAGGCTGGAACACAATGTTCTGCTTGTCGATCCCGTGCGCTGGGACTTGCGCGCAGGGATGGAAAGATATAGAGTCGATCCGGGCTTTACTCAGCCCCGCTAGAGGAAAGGACACGTCAGGCAGTCCTTCAAGCTCTGCCCGGCAGTTTATCTGTCCTGCCACAGATACACTGTCGGGAATCTCATCTCGGTCGTACATTGCAGCGTTGATAGTCTCATGGATTGTGAATAACAGCCTCTGCTTCCCTTTGTACAAGTACGGCTTCCACGCTGGTTGCTTAAGGTCTTGGTGAGGAGGCTCAGCAGAGGAAAAGCCATTTGCTTTCATAGCAAAGATATTAGAAAGGCTGAGGTCTAATGGTGTTCCTGCAACATTGATTTAAAAGATGTCATGAAACAAATGGTTTAGTATAAGACAAAGAGATTCTAGTACGAACCAAAGGGCATAGCACTAGCGATGAAGTTTCTAAGTAGATCTTTGTCAAGTAGTCCTCCTCTGGGAGCATCTGATGCCGCAGCTCCGGTTATAGAGGAACCAGAGGAGGAAGAAGAAGCTGCAACGGGTGCAGCAGCTACAGGTCTTGGCCTCGTTGAGATACCAATGCTTCCAGTTAGTGAATCAAACAATCCTCCAACTGATGGTGAAGCTGCTACAACAACCTCAGGCTCAGCCGTATCACCGGAGACGATGTCACCAAACGAATGAGCCACCATCAAAGCCCTACAAACATAAGTGTGGGAATTAAGACACAACTGAAACTCTTTGTCTAGAGACACAGGAGATGTCATAAGTGCACCCACCCAGTGATGGATGACATGTTAAGCAAGAGAGAAGATAAACTCAGATCTTCACCAACAGCTGATCCACAATCAGATCTATTAGATAAGTTCACAAAGTCTTTCATCTCCCTTGGCTCAACTAAAGGCAAGACGAGGATGTGATAAAGAGCTTTGGTGTGAATCACAATAGGCCAGAGAATATTCGTATCATCGTTTTCGTTAGATTCGTTATCATCATCTTCGGATAAGGAAAGGCTGATGATGTGACGAGTGATGGGATCATCGACCCAGGAGTCTGATCCTTTTGTGGATTGAGATACACGTAAGCCGTATCCTCGACTTGAGCCTTCCCGTCTCTTTCTTCGAGCAAAAGATACGGCGAGTTGTTGATCGGTGGGAAGCCGAGGAGGATCGGTGCTTTCGTTTTCCGTCTTGAAGGCGGAACGCCACCGCTTCTCCACGACCGGAAACCTCCTGATTTGTTTTTGAATTAGAGATGTTAGAAGAATGAAATTGACCGATAATATATAAAATTACAAACCTGGAGAATACAACAGTGTCGTGGTTGTTGAGTATCCAGAGAGCTCTGATACTGCAGCCAGATGGCATGATTGAAGTGGAGAACCTTTCTGGGTGTGCTGCTGATTTTGGTGGAGAAGATGAAGACGACGACGACGGAGATTCAAATCGGTTTTTGATTTTAATTATTTTGGTTTGGATTATTCCGGTTTAATAAAATATACTAGACCGGGTGGATTGAAACACATCTATTGTGGCTGGGTCTAAAATAGACGGGCCTTCTTACGGCCCAAGAAGCAACATCAATTGCTTCATGTCTAATTCCTTTGTTTGCTGCGAAACGATAGTAAACCCTAGTCTGAGTAAAATAGCCCTGACTACAGTGGGTTTCTTGTTCTACACGTAAGGATTATTTATCCAGAGGGTTGCTAAATTAGAAGGAACGGAGAGTGTGTAATGAGTTTTTGAAGCCCAAGGAATGAATGAGTAGGCATGAATGTCGAATAGTTAGTGTGAGAACTCTCTGTTTGAATCATTATTTACGACAAGATTGTGTTCAGATGCTTAATGCTAAGACATGGATTCCACTTGTCATCTTAAGTTTGTGACATTGTAATAATCATGAGCTCCCAAAAAAAAACAGTAAAAGAACATTTAGGACATCATGCAAAATCTTGAAAGAGAAACAAAAAAGTTTGGGAGATGCAAAAAAGCTTAGATGCTGCTGGAGTCACGGCCAAAGATGAAGCGTCGAACCCAGTCAGACACCACCAGCGACCTTGTGCGCCAGCTCACCAGTTTGCTAGCGTAGACAGAGTACCAAAGCCACTGGCTGCTGTGACCAATGGAGACCCAATCCCCTGGAAGTTCAGCTGCTGTCTGTTCCCCTCCCAACGGAGCAAACGATCCAAAATGTCTGTACCTAAACGGCTGGAACCTGTGCCTACCTTCTCCTCTGAACCTCAATGGACCCTCTGGCTTCTTCTCACACTTCTCCATTTTGTTGAAGCACTTCGCAAGATACTTCCCTTGCTGTGACGCAACCTGTTATCATCATCAAGAATCAGAACAATATATTCAACATCTAAGTCAGTTTACTTGTTCTAGAAGAAAGCTTTTTACCTGTGCAGTTGCTGGAAGATTCTTCATCTGAGTATCAACCTCTGAGAGTGCTTGCTTAAACGTTTCGATGTTGACCTCAGTGTCATCGCCGTTAGCACTCTTGAGCAAGTTTGCAATGTTTCTCAGTTTCTTCTTCTTCAAGTAAAGCTCCACCTGAGGGTACCTCTGGCAAATGTCTTTCACCACGCTTTTGAACTCTTTCTTGTTCAATGTTCCTGTCTCTCCCTTGTCTGCTTTGCTGAAAATTGCAGCTATATCTTCCTGTTTAACACAAGGCAACAAAACTAGATTAAATTCTGAAAAAAACCACTCATCATTTAATACATGGTGCTTATATATTCACATTGAAAAGTTCTCAATGGGTATCTCAACTTAAATATAAAGAGTTTACATTAAAAAGTAGAGAAAAATATGAATAGAGGTTCTTATTTAAAGAACTCCAATAGATACTATGAGAACAAATGTTTTATGCAAGTGGTCTAATCTCAGTTTGTTGTCAATTAAATTTAATAACATAATCAAATTAATATTAAAATAATCTACTATAATCTCAAGGTGTTAAAACGTTACCATGACTCTGCGTTGGTTAATGGTTGCAGTATCACCCAAAGCATAGACACTGTCACATCCCTCCACTCTAAGCCACTCATCAGTCGCCAAGACACGCCTCTGACCCTGACCAATCTGATGCATAAACTCCTTGATGACAGGACGTATCCCAATCCCCGTAGACCACACAACCATACCATAAGGCTCAGAGACAATTCTACCAGTTGCTATCTCCTTGGTAGATATCTCATCAGCAGTCACTCCCACAACCATGTTCTTCGTCTTCAAATCAATACCGTCTCTCTGGAACTTCTCCTCAGCAAAAGCAGTGATCCTCTTATCAAACATGTTGAGAATGTGGTCTCCTGCTTCAAGAAGAGTGATCCTCGTAAACTCTTGCACCTTCGGGTATATTTTAGCCACGTCCTCGACCAAGAAGTCATGAAGCTCGGCTGAGAACTCGACACCGGTGGGCCCACCACCGACCACAACGAAATGCAGAATCTTTTTCCTCTCTTCTTCGGTCAAATCAGGAAGAGACGCTCTCTCGAAAGAGTTGATAACCGACTGACGAATCTTGAGAGCATCCTCAGCTTCCTTTAAAAAATGAGCATTTTCCTCAACTCCAGGGGTGTTGAACGTGTTAGGCTTGGCACCAACAGCTACCACTAGAATGTCGTAGTCCATGTCAAACTCCTTTGCGTCCTTAGAGGCACCGTCCTTGGACCTGCAGAGGATCTTCTTGTTAGATGCATCGATCTTGACGCACTCTGCCTCGGTGTACTCGAACCCTTTCTTGCGCATAAGGCCGCGGATGGGCTCCACGATGCTTCGGGCTTCTACGGTGCCGTTGGTGACGCTCGGCAGGAGAGGAGTGAAGAGGAAGAAGTTGCGAGGAGAGACGACTTGGACGTCGTAGTTGGGGTTGTTTAGGTAGCTCAAGAAGCTGTAGCCGCCCCAGCCGCTCCCGAGAACGACCACTTTCTTCTTCTTGGTTTCTTGGCCATCTGCGGTTAATGTACGCTTCAGTGGATTCGAGTCTGAGTACACTAGTAAACCTCCACCGCTGCAAAAAAAAGACAATACATGAAACGACAACGGTTAGAGAGTAAAACGACATGAAACTCTCAGAGAAAGATCTAATGAACTATACGTTACTAAAAAAAACTGGATCTGAACTAACATATATTTGAGAGACGTTCGTCTATACAGAAGACTATAATATTCATACATATATACATTAATATTTATATTTTGCTGAAAAAATAATAATACATTAATGTTCATAGAAGAAGAATGGAGTAGTGATGTAGATCTAGAGGAGAGACCTGCAGGTACTGAGGAGAAGGAGCTTGGCAGCAGAAGGGTAAGTTTTGAAGAAGCTGTAAGCTCTCTTGGAGAAGCTATGGGAACTCATGATGATGTTTCAGCAAATTTTTATCAGCCTCCAGAATATATAAAGGAGAGAGCTTTACAAGAATATTGGAAGAGAGGAGGCTGTGCGAATGTGAATGCAAAGAAAGGAAACTATAAAGGCTACGCTTTTAGGTTATAGAGAAGCTGGCGGAGACACACACACCTAAAGCAAAGTAAGGAAAGACAGCTAAGAGGAAAAATTGGAGTAGCGCCCAAGTAAAATGGAATATATCATTTAATATTATTCTCGTTTGTTGACCCCAAAAAAATATTTTTCCCCCAAGAAAAAAGGAAACGGGAGGCCCAATAAATAAACGGCAGTTTCTTTCTTTTTTAGGCTGACTTTTTTTTTAATTCAACAATGTTTGAATTCTTTAAACTAGTAATTATAATATTTTTACTAGGTTCAACCCTCAGTCAAAGTTATGATTTTTAAAAAATAGTTTTATGATATTTTAACTTTTTCAAAAATTGTATTCGTCCAAGTTTATGTATGTACATTAAATACATTAAATTTGTGTATACCGACCGAAAATATTTTGTATTTTTTTAATAGAATAACTAACATGTGTGTCACAAACAATGAGATGAGTATCGCAACAAAGAAGAAGCATGGAATGGATATGCATTTTCCAGAGAAGAGCCATGTTTAAGTTAAGTATTAAGAAGCATAGGCATGTGTATTGCATGTTGTGACCCTGAATCAAGAAACTCTCCCCATATGGCTTCTGGCCTCAAATCTTTTACCAAGCTACAATAGTGGCTGATGCATCAGATATGATGAAAGTAATGTTAGATGATTAAATTAAATATAACTAATACTTTTAGGAATATAAATTGTATTTCAGAGATTAATCACATGCATAGCTTAGTTTTTATGTTAGTAATAATAGAGAACATCCAAGCATACATTTTATGTTACATCCAAAAGACATAAACCAAGTTCACATTTTTTTTCATATCAAAGAAACTAACCAGAAAAGTATAAAAACGAAACCTTATCACTGTAATGAGATTTAGTTCTTGGAGTATTCAGACGAATGAATCGGAGCATACCCTTCCGGTGGTTGCTGATCCGACTCTGACGGTTGTGACGGTTGCTCTGCTTCAACCTTTTCTTTTGTTTTCTGACTAACCTCTCCAGCCGCTTTAGCAACTCTGTTGAACGCTCCTGCGGCCCAGCTCACACCGGTTAACACATAACGGTTCTTCATCACCGCGGTTCCTGCACTGCTAACCGTCTGTTCCGCAGAGGCAAATGCTGACTTGGTCCTCTCTGAAACCTGGAAGCTTTGGTCCACCTCCTTGATCTTGTCGTTCACCAAGCTCGTACCAGCTGTGAACTTTTGGCTTAGACCGATTTTTTGGTCTATGGAAGCGACTCCTGCTGTTGCAGTTGAAGTGAAACCGAGTTTCTCGTCAAAAGCTTTTGCTCTTCCGACAGCGTCTTTCCCGAGGATGAAACCCTTTGCTAACATGCTGCTCACAACATCCTCTGCCTTCTGGACAACTGATTCTGCGGCGCCTCCGACACCACCGCTCTGTGTTTCCTGTGAAATAAAAACAAGTTAAAACCTCTAGAGATTGCTACTAAGAGTGTTGAGGAGTGAGGACCAACTCACTCGATATATCTACCAAAATCACAGATTTGTGACGTATACATTTTTGCAAGTTATTACAATTAATCAATGAAACATCAACGGAAATGGTTTCTTGTTCCTATTAAATGGAATAGGAAAAAAAAATCAATATATATGCTCAAGATGGAAGGAAGACATTACAGCATGAGGGGCAGTAGGTGGAGTGTAGTCAGGAGCCATCTCAATGATGACTGATTGATCGGCAATACTCGCACCCTGAAACAAACATCCCTAGTTGTTAGTATGATGACTTCAACTACAAATGTTCCATTTTTTTGCAAGTTATAAAAAAACTAATTTTGATTGTGATTCTCTACTCTAGATACAGAGTGGATTCCATGAGGACAGAACAGTGAAAGCAACTCTTGAGTGTTTTTTACCATATAAAATGAAGGTTTAAATGCTAACAAGAAAGTCATGTATTGGTTACTAGACTAACAGTCATACTGAACTTAGCATAAAGCTACATGTAATGTATTATGTGACGAGGAGGGATGTTAAGGGGGAAGGAAAGTGAACCCACAGATAAGAGCACAGCGGTCTCAGCTCCTTGAGGATCTTTGAATGTGACATAAGCACTATGCTCGTTACTGCTTGTCAAAACATGAAAACAAAAAAAAAAGAAGAAAAATTATTTACTGAGAGATAGCTTTATTTCTTTCAAATGGTTTTTAATTTCACCACCACTATCTCAAAGAACGAAAGCTGTAGGCAATGACTAACCCTTGGATGTCAATGCTTTCAACTTCACCAGAAAAAGAGAAGAACTCTTTGATATCATGCTCCGTTGCTCCTGAGGAGAGGTTGCCAACTTTCACTGACCTTATCTGTCATTAACAAATAATTAAAGGGATTATATAATCATTAACAAAAACAATTCAATGCGTGTTAAAGAATTATTTTTTTTTTGTCTAAAATTCCCACAAGGGTAAAAACATTCATCTAAGGATCAAAACTAGTTGCCTAGAAACTGCCTTCCATTTCTTCATTAATTATTAAAAAAAAAAAACAGAGAACAAGACACACACAATGCAGTTGAATCATGCAAGAATGAAACATGAGTAAGCAGAAGCTAAACATTCTAAATGACAAATCCATATACAGACGGGAATCAATTCGATTACAGAAAGTAACAACGAATCAGCAACCAATCATTTCAACGGTAAGGGAAAGGGAAGGCAATATATTATTTCACGGATAAGATATTATTATATGCATCAAAAGGAAGTGAAGAACAAACCGCCATGGATGGATGATGTTGATCTCCGTAGCTGGGGAAGAGAGGTTGTGATTTGCTTTCTGAAACGCAGATTCTCAAGAGATCGGCCTTAAAACCGAAACGCGCTTCGAGAAGGGAAGAGTGTTCTTTGGTTTTTATGACACCGCACGCACACCTACGACGTGTGTGGGATTGCGTTACGCCATTTAATCCTATTTTAGTACTCCTAATAAATTAATTTTCAACAATTCATAATATTTTCATCAAAATTCAATTAATACTTCAACTTTCCTTTTTAACACCTCTGTTTTAATCGCTTTTTTTCATCTCAAATAAAAATGTTAGAAATTGAAGCATTAAGATTGTCTCACTACAATTGTTTTATAAAAGTTATGGTATTAAATTTATTAATTCAATAATTGATAAATATTTTAGTATATTAATAAAAATATAGCATTTTCTTACCTTAAATTTTCAAATTTAAATGCTTCTTGTTATTTTTCCAAATTGTGTGGACTTTTGGGTATGTGAATTTTTTTATTTTGGTATTATAACGGGCCTTATCTTCTTAACATTGGGCTTAATGTTAAACTACCACAAGTTTGACTAAGCTTGGTGTCATTCGGTTTGGTATAGCTGGAGATTGAATCCATCCGGTTTAAACCGTCCGAGTTTCAATTCAATTTGGGTCAACTACGACAGCGCAAGGATCCTTCCTTCGCAATGACGTGTCCCGCAGCTCTCGTATTAAATAATTTCCCTCCACCACCATATTCACACGGAACACATGAGATAAAATCATTTTATTCATTTAAAAAAAAAAACAATAAATTTCGACTTAATACCAAACTCTTCCCATCTTCGTCGTCTTTGTTTTGTTCCCTTCGAGAGAAAAGAAGAGGATGAGTTTCCAAGATCTCGAAGCTGGCTCTCGATTTCAGCAGCCTAATCGTGGGAGGCAGAAGAGACCTCCGTCTCGTGGGGATCCATCGCAGGAGGTAGCCGCCGGGATATTCAGGATCAGCACGGCTCTCAATTCCTTCTTCCGCCTCGTTAATTCCATCGGAACCCCTAAGGATACTCTCGATTTGCGAGATAAGCTGTCAGTAGTACTACTTCCCCTGTTTTCTTAATTCTCAATGTTAATTAGGGTTTTTGATTTTGCTCTGAATTATAGAATAAAAATATGATTTTTAATTGTTTTGAAGTTTTTTTTCTGGAATTGTCTTATAAAGTTGGATTCTTTTTTTGTTGGCAGGCAAAAGACAAGGTTACAGATATCAGAACTGGTGAAAAATACTTCAGCTAAACTCAAAGAAGCTAGCGAAGCCGATCTTCATGGAGCAGCTAGTGTAAGCAAATGCTTGTTGCTTGCTAAGTGTTGTGTGGCCAGTTTGTTTATCTACAGATGATGTTATGCTAATTATATGTTTATGTTTGTGTTCTCTCGCAGCCAATTAAGAAGATTGCGGATGCTAAACTGGCCAAAGATTTCCAAGCAGTTCTCAAAGAGTTTCAGAAAGCTCAGAGACTTGCTGCTGAAAGAGAAATTACATATACTCCTGTTGTCACTATAGATATACCTACCAGGTTGGTAAACTCATGTTAATTCTACTTTGACCAGCTGGGTTTTAGTTCCTGTTAGGAAACAGAAGCTCATCTTAAATGAATCTTCTTGTTATTTGTTGTTTTATACAAATGATGGGCTTGGTTATTGTAGTGTGTGTGTTCAGAAAGCTTTAACTTGGGATTGTTACTGATAGTTTGTGGAATTTGAACCCTACTTACACATGCTTCATTGTTATGTTACCCCGTGCAGTTATAATGCACAAGAACTGGATACTGAATCTTTAAGGACCTCCCAGCAGCAAACTCTTCTTCTACAATCAAGAAGGTGAGGAGTATATTTTGATTGTATTCTACAGCACATTGTTTCACTTTATCATCTTTTTAGCATAAACACTACCTAAATCTGAGTCAGGCATGTAGTTTTCTTTTGTTCCTTAATGAGACTCTAGCCTTAATTGCTGATATAAGCTTAAAATTAGGTTAATATAAGTTTCTAAGCTTGTTATGGCCATGAAACCCAATTGAAACGATCTTCTATGTTTGAGCATGTTGTGTTAACTCATATCTTGCACTGACGTGCTTTATTAACTTCTTATTATTCTCATTACAGGCAAGAAGTAGTGTTTCTAGATAACGAGATAACATTCAACGAGGCAATCATTGAGGAAAGAGAGCAAGGAATTAGAGAGATTCAACAACAGATTGGTGAAGTGAACGAAATCTTCAAAGATCTAGCTGTTTTAGTGAACGATCAAGGAGTCATGATCGGTAAGTAACTCTCCAACAACCATAAACCGTACACTTTCCCTATCTCCTTTTGCTTCTTTAGAAACTAAGAAACACCTTAATGTCTATATGGCAGATGACATCAGCTCTAACATTGATAACTCACAAGCTGCAACTTCACAAGCCACTGCTCAACTCAGAAAAGCGGCTAAAACTCAAAGAGCAAACTCATCTTTGGTACACACCAAGACATAGGCTCTCTTCTCGATTATTCAATTCAATGATTCCTTATTTTTAGCAGCTAAAGCTAAGTTCCCATATGGTTTACTTTTGATGCAGACATGCCTTCTTATTCTCATTTTTGGGATTGTTCTGCTCATTGTCATCATCGTTGTCTTGGTCTGAGCATCAAACTCCAAGCATCAAGCGAAGACAGAGAGGACGAAAACTATACAAATTGCTCATTAAAGATATAAACTATTGTACAGATTCTTTATACTCCATTTGTCTTTCCCATGTAATCGAATTGAATCTTATTTCTAATCGTGAGTGTTGTATGTGTTAATCCATCTTAAAGATCGTTATAGCAAAATATATAATAAACATATATAGTCTGATATATTTCCTCCTTTGTTTTATATTTGCCAGATCAACATGTTTTGTTAGTTGTATTGATTTTAGGGTGACTTAAGAGAAAAAAAATTAACATTTGAGTTTAGATTGATTAAAAAAATACCTAGCATTATTAAAAAGTTGGAATTGTTTTGACCTTTTACCGTTTTTACCGCATAAAAGTAAAAATAAGATTAATCCATATAAAGATTTATTAGAACAAGAATAAGCTCCAACTTCAAAAATAACCCACAATAGAAATATTCTTAGATAGAACATGAATGACCATATAACCATATAGTCCCCTAAAGTGTCTGAATCTATTTTTTTGGCCAGTGTCTGAAGCTATCTATCTTCTTTACATATAAAATATAATTTATATACTTCGTCAAATAGTGAAACTAGAGCGACACGTGTCCATCCATCAAACCATTGTATTTCATCAACGGAAATAAAATATAAAGTAATTCTAAAACTAATTAAATTAATTATAATATTGTTTTTCTGTAAGAGAAATCTTTGTAATGACTAAGGTTTACGTTGTTAAACTATTTCTAATCTCACATATTTTCTAAAAATATATACTGAAGTTTTTTTGATTATCCAACTATTTGAAACTAAAATTAAAATTTTAATTATTATTCAAAAATTATAACAATGTAAACATAATATATATTTTTCATATAATATAATTACCCGTAAAATTGCGGGCAAACTCTTAGTATAATTTTAAGTGACTTACCATATAATAATTTTAATTCATCTGTTTATATTAATAGATGAATTAGATAACATTTCTTGATTAATATAATTTTAAATGACTTACCATATATTTTTTATGTTTTAAAATATAAAAATATTTTAATCATTTCTAAAAGTGATAACTTATCTATGATATCATATTGTCATTGAAAAATGATGAAATTTTTTAAAATTATATATTTGACTGTTTTGCATTCATTTGAAACATTTTGGAATATATATAGAGTGAACGAGTGAGTTTAATTAATATTATTGGGTTTACATTAATTAGTTTTTTGGAATAATTGATTGTATTCACTAATAATATAAATATATTAAAAACCGTTTTTATAATTGTTTATGTAGTATAATATGTATTTAAATGTATATTATCAATTTATATAAGGTAATCTATGATATTTAATTGTTTCTATAAATAAATTATATTAATTTATCTATATTTAAGATGTTTAATTTGATGTTTGGAAACATTTATTAGATTAGGTAATTCTAGGGTTGGTTTCCTTTTAAAAACTTTGATTAAATAAATAAAAAATAAAAAATCATCAACCAATCAAATTATAACAATTAATTGGAAAATTTTCCTATGGCGATACATCAACAGAAATCACTTAAGTGACTCCTCAATTAATATATATATGAAGATCCCTTATAACTTACATTGAGGTGAATTGCGAAACGATAATGTTTAAAATCTGAGTATTTTGATTTTACCCTAGTAATTTGATTTACCCCAAAGATTATTGTGTCTGTATATGTCGAAAGGCACGTGAGGTTTGATCTCGTGATCTTTTTTTTTAGGGTTCAGATGATTACAAGCGTTATAAATCTAGGATTCAAGGTTTAGTTTATTGCGATAATAACGCAATTTCCTCCGAGAATTTGTGAAGAATTCATCAATGTAGTATGTTAGGGTTTATAAGCTTTGTGTTCCTTTATTCTTTTGCCTTTTTGGTTCTTGTACTGAAACTTCCTAGCTATTGTTAAGTGTGGATTTTGATTGCTGTTGAGATATTTCACAATGTCATATGGTTTAAGCTCATGCTCATTAGATGGATTTCTTAGAGAAGTTCTTGAAAGTCTTGATCACGATGCAATACTATGTTGACTTTACCTGCTTAATATTACAATAAACATAAAACGTATTTCTCCATCACAGCCAGCTCAACAGTATGTATAGAAAAAAATAATTATGAATTAATGTCGAATCTTTAAATATAGACCATCCGAATCATTTTTTTGGTAAACAGTCCATATTTTTAAACCAATTTTTTGTAAGATAAATAAAAAATCCAAATAATAATTCTATTAGACCGTCTTCATTTTAGGGATATGTTATATGAGGAAATAAAACGGCTTTGGTTCTGATTTCACTTGTTAGAACACCGAAGTGAACATTACAACTTCTGGAAATATGAACTAAGAAAATAATCCTACAAAAGGTGGTCTTCCTAGCTAGCTATGCCCTTTTATCTGGCTGGTGCCTTGATAGTATATATATATATATTTGTCGATAGCATTGTCGTATAGTTTATGTATTTTCCATGGAGATTTGGCACGACCCATATAGAACAAAAACATTTACTAGTATTCGATAATTTATTTCTGGAACGATAAACTCCTATTACATTGATATGAACTCAAATTGCCTTATAAAAACCACATGGATCATCATAAAAATTGAGTATTTTGTATGATAAATAAAATGAGTTGTCCTAGTGGGGGCAATTCTTCAAACAATTGTGCATGCAATGCATGTCAGCGCCACATTTCAGGGTACAATTTCTGAAACAGATAGTAGTCCTACCTTCTTGTGGCAGTATTGCTTCATCCCTTTGTATTAAGACCACATACATACATCAATATTCAATACAATAATAAAACAAGAACAAAATATTTTAAAGAGGAGGAATTCACAGTATGTACTTTAGGATAAACTGTGGTGTGTGATGTTTGGGGCAAATCCATCTGCAATGATATTGGCAATGCTCATCTGTACCGCAATTGTTAAAGCATCTGTTGACGCATGATCCGTAGTCTTCTATTGCTTCATTAATAGTATCACATTCCACTGTTACCAATACCATCACCATCATCATCATCACCATACACATTTTTTGAGCCATTTCTAATATATTTTTGTTTGTTCAAACAAGTTTAAAACTCAAGAGTAGTAAGGATATAAGATTGATGTTTGTTGTTTGCTTGGTTTGATTTGTGTGGGTTTATATATATGACGGAGGAAAGATTATATATGAAATTATCTCTATTGTATTAAAACTATTCTACTAAAACTGAAGTACAAATTAATACTTGCATATTTTTAAGTGATTTTTAATAGATTTTGATTCATTTTTAACTAACGGCAATCACTTCATTTATTGTTTTTTTTCTAAATAATCTGACAGCATTTATTATAGAAATGCAAAATAGAATTTATCTATTCTTAAGTGCTTTATTGCATCTTTTACATTCATCTTTTTTACTTTTCTTAATTATTTCTTTAATTGTCTTTATGATAATAATTCAAAAACATTTATTTTACATGTCAACCATAGTAATTTCACAGGTTTTAGTGAAATGGCTCAATTCGTGACAAGATTCCAAACCAGTTAACAATTTTTTTTTAGTTTTTACAGATTGTGTAAGACATAAGCATTCAGGTACCCGTTCGCCGTTCGGATATAGACCGGTTTTCGGATATTGTGGGTTTAAAAATTAAACTTCATCCATGTATTATAAATTTTTGGACATTGTTCGAATCGGATCCTTTTGTGTCCGGATAGGTTTGTAGAAACCTAAAAATATTCAAATAAGCTATGTGATGAATATGTCATTAATCAACCTCTAATTTATTCATTTTTTTCTAGTCTTCGTTTGTTTCAATCCCGTTAGATTACATATAGAGATTAATTATTTGAGCAAGAATAAGCCCAACTTCAAGGATTTATGTCTCGTTTTTTAAAGAAAATTATATATGTCTTCTCCCCTTTGAAATATCCTTACACAGTAGAGGGGGGGGGGGGGGGGATATCAGCTACTTGCTCCAACTTCTGATCATGGACTAGACAGTGACTTCTTGATGATATCACACCACTAATCCGAAAATAATCATATTAAGTTACATGTTCAGGTGACAATACGCTCGTTTAACACCACATGTTTAAAACTGACTAAAATATTGTAGAGTCGAACCTAAATGCTATTAGAACCAGAGTCGGATTCTAAGATGAGAGTCAAAACCAAAATTTTACTAGCATGTGCCCAGGTCTGGTTTGATCAAAACCCAATCCAAAAAACTATCCACCTCCGAAACGCTTAAACTCTAATAAACATGCGACAATATATGATATGTTTGACATAAATTAGTAATAAAATGTTAAACTATGAGTAGTATATCTACCCCCAAAGTGATATGATAATCTATGCTCATTCCGCGTTAACAGGCCCAACTTTTGACATATACAACAACTGCTTTTGCACTGGATTCTAAAAAAATTGCAATATTTTGGGTTAGAAATTAGAATTATTTTCAAAATTTTGAACTTTTTTGACAAAATCATTATAATTGTTGATATATATAAAAATAAAACTTCCATAGGGTCCATCAAAATTATGAGAAACGCCTGGCCATTAACTTTATGCAAATAAATACACATGCATGTTTGTAGCAAGGCACATGAGGCGATCTCATGAACCAAAGATGCTTCGCTTCAAGCCTGGGGAATACGGCAAAGCAAGTATTGTGTATGATTAGTGTGAATCACGAATCGGTCAGACACAAGCGATGCAAGCTTCGTTTATATCCCCATCAAAATATAGGGATATGAGCATAAAAGTAATATGTAACAGAAACAACATAACGAGCAATCTCAAACCAAATATTATTCGCTATTATGGTAGTCAATTGTCTGATATATGTCATCCTTCGTTTATATCCCCATCAAAATGTCCCCTGAAAATCTATTTCATTTACTTATTTGTAAATTATAATATGAAAAACTGTAATTACCTATTCTTGTTAATCACTGGTCCATTTTTCTGAAGATATAATAATATATCTTGGGATTCTTTCATAGTTCATATCATTAATCTATTTTATTGACAAAAAAATGAATCATAATAGAAGTGAACGCTTTGTCTGAGAATTAGAAAATAGTACTTTTGGAGGATTTCCTTATACAAGGTTTGAAACAATCTGCATCTGCATTATTGCCAGATTTCTTTCTACAATCTCTATAGCAGCTAGCATTGTTGTCTGGCATTACTGGTTCCGTATAAAACTCAAATTTATGTATTTTCCATTTGAGATTAGACACGACCCATATATAACCAAAACTTTGTTACTAATATTCGATTTTTTTTCTGGAACGAAGTTAAGAAACGTAATACATTGATATAAACTCAAATTCGTATGTAAAACACATGCACCATCATAATTTTTTTGAGTATTTTGTATGATAATTATAAATAGCAGTTTTACTGGAGGCATTTCTCCAAACAAGCGTGCATGCAAGCTTCGTTATTGCCACATTTGATGAGACAGTTTCTGTAGCAGATAGCGTTTCTACCTTGTTGTGGCAATATTGTTTCATCCCTTTGTATGAAGACCACATAAATACATCAATATTCAATACAGTAATTAAACAAGAACAAAATATTTTAAAGAGAAGAAATATGCAGTACGTACTTTAGGATAACCTGTGGTAAGTGAGGTTTGGGGCAAATCCATCTGCAATGATATCGGCAATGCTCATCTGTGCCGCACTTTTCAACGCATTCGGTGATGCATGATCCGTAGCCTTTTGTTGCTTGATTAATAGTAGCACATTCCATTGTTACCAATACCATCACCATCATCATCACCATGCAAATTTTTTGAGTCATTTCTGATAGAACTTTTTTTCGTTCAAACAGGTTTAAAACTCAAGAGTAGTAAGAATGTAAGATTGATGTTTGTTGTTTGTTTTGTTTGACTTGTGTGGGTTTATATATACGATGGAGGAAAGATTATATGGAATTATTTATTACTTTATTTATAGTCTTTGTATTGATTCACCTCTAGTAAATTGCATCTACTGTTTTTGTTTGACCTTATTTATTTTTGTTTGAATAATAGTAATTTTCACATATTTTTTCTTTTTATGCCATATACTAATTGGAATAAAATCATATATATAATGAAAGTTTCATCTCTTCCTAAAGTGTCAACTTCGGCACTTGTGATCTCACTGAAAAAAATCTGTGTTTGGATTTTTAATGAAGAGTTTTGAAATTTATAAAATGGGCTTAATGACTTATTCTGATGTTAATTTATATAGGTTTAAAAAAATTCGTTGGCCCATATATATGATACTAGATTTAAAAAATACAAAAGACATGTTGTTAAATTTTGATTAATGCATTTTAGAAGTGTTAGACCAGCACTTTTAGTTATTTATTTATAATCTGAAAACTCCACGTTACCTACTCTTGTTCATAATTGGTCCATTTCTGAAAATAGAATGGTGATATATCTTGGCTTCTTATCATATACAGCAAAAAGAAAGTTAGGAAAAATGATTGCTATAACGTGAAGTATTGACCACCACATGGTTAGCCATGCACACTAAACTAATGTATACCTAACTATATGAAGTATATGTTGTGCATGACGACAACCAACTTAATGATATTATGTGGTTAACATTACGAGTTTAATTTCTAAGAAGTGACGTGGACGTGGAGACATTAAACTCTATTTAATTCTCCCGTTAATCAATTAAAATATGATCCATCTGAACATAATTTAACTAAACTTTGACTCAATATAATCTAATAAAACAAAATAAAATTTGGCCATAAATTATATAATCGGCCCAAAATTATATATATAAACATCGGATATGTTGTCTCTATATCGCGACAAAAAGGGAAAATCGAAAAAAATTAAGCGTTCAATTAAAACCGGTGAGAGAGAAAGGAATTTGTGAAATCTTGGGGGGGGGGGTTGACCAAAACGAGAGAGAGAGAGAAAGAGAGCAGTTAATCGATTTCGGGGTGCATTAACATCTCTCTCGATTTTGGTCAATAACCCCACAAGATTTCACCAACTTCCTTTCTCTCTCACTAATTTGAATTGAAACACTAATGTTCTGATTTTCCCCTTTATCGTGACGGGTCAAATTTTAGTTAAGTTACAGTCGAGTGGATAGAATTTTAATTGATCAAACATGAAGATTAAAAGGAATTAACGTCCACATCACTTTTTGGATTAATAAAATTAAGCTTATGGTGTTAATTAGGTAACATCATTAAGTTGTAGAATAATGTCTTGTATAACATATATTTCATGCTGCTAGATATATAAGTTTAGTCTGCATGGCTAACCATGTCGTGGTTAATAATTAATGTAGCCAGTGATTACTTTTCCAAAAGTTATGAATTATCTGCGTATTCATCTGGTTGATGCCTTGCTATCGGTCGATCGATGGTATGGTCGTGTAGTTTATGTATTTTCCATCATGAAATTTGACAATATATAACGAAAATTTTACTTGTAATCGATTAATCTTAATACATTGATATAAACTCAAATGGCCGTATGAAAAACTTATGGATCATCATCAGAAATGTGAGTTATTTATATGATAAATTAAAAAAAGAGTTGTCCTAGTAGGAGCAATTCTTCAAACAGTTGTGCATGCAATCCATGTTAGCGCCACATTTTAGGGTACAATTTCTGAAACAGATAGTAGTGTCACCTTCTTGTGGCAGTATTACTTCATCCCTTTGTATTAAGACCACATACATCAATATTCAACGCAATAATAATCAAGAAAAAAAAAGTTTGAAAATAAATAATCGAAACACATACTCTAGGAGAGACGCTGGTGAGGGAGAGAAAGGGATGTTACTTGCTTTTAGATCACATTCCACTGTTACCAATACCAACACCATCATCATCACCAAACACATTTTTTGGGCCATTTCTGATATAGTTTTTTTGTTCAAAGAGATATAAAACTCAAGGGTAAGACTGTAAGGATGTTTGTTGTTTGTTTGAATTGATTTTGGTGAATATATATATGGTGGATGAAAGAATATACATGGAATTATATCTATATTATTACAACAGAATCACTAAAAAATCTACTAACAAAACAAAATTCATAGTTGGAGTTATTTAAATTTATATTATTTCTCATACAATTAACTTAGTTACTTTTAAATATATACCATAATCTAATATATTATTTTAATATTTTCAAAATAAGATATCTAAAAGATACTCTTAAGTATCTTTTTCTAAGATTTCATTGTAATGATATATTTTAATACCTTTTGTTTATATTTAAATATATATTATTAATATTTACATTTAAATAAAAAAACGTAAATAATGTTAAATATTATAATAAATAAATGAAAACTTATTTTTCATTTATAGAATAAGAAATCCAATTTCTGTACAATTTTTTATATATAATTCATATGCATAATTTAGTTGAGACCAATAAATAAATATAAAGTTACTTTATCCATTTATTAAATATTTTATAAATAGTAAAATTAAAATAATTACACATACAGAATAAAATATGTTCATAAATTTTACAAACTGCATCCACTTATTAAAATAAATATTAAAGTAAGATATGTACACTAATAAATAATTTTATATTTTAAATATACATATTTAAATTATAATATAAAATTCAAATATATTTTAATTGCATGAAAATTAAAATACTAAATTTAGTTGATATTCATATTATTTGATTATATGGTATATCAACTATATGTTATGTTTTACAATTACAATTTTTTGCGGATTATTTCATAAACATGTAAATATTTAGCAAGTATGAGATTGGTTGAATGACATATAGTAAATATATATTATAATAAAATAAAATTTGACCAACATAAAAGGTTCAAAATATATTATTATTATATTTTAAAGCATTAAGTATAAGTAAAACTAATATGGCAGCTTATATAAATGAATTATCTTATATTTATATTATAGAAATTTTAATTTAATTATTTGTATTTTTAAAACAAATATTTGTATGAAAGCACATTTGTAAAAAAATTCTAATGTTTAGTAAATAATTATTTGAATCAAACTTAATTCTACGTTGTGATCAAAATATAGTATTCTTTTATTTATAGTCTTCGTTGACGACATTATACATTTATTATTTTAATATGAATTGACTAGAGATTTATCTATTTTGTTTGAATTCTTGTCATTTTGACCTATTCTTTCTTCTTAAGCCATGTTGTAATTCCAGTCATTTTGATTTATTTTGTTTGAATTCCAGTCATTCCAGTCATTTGAAAGAGTTTCCCAGAAAAAGAACAATATTCTCTAGACTTTTGTGCATGTATAAGTATATGATTAGACTTCTTTCTTTCTGAAAGTAGAATCATATATTAGAAATGTACAATGTAAAACTAGTTGGCAAATTTTATATGTATCATTAATAATATGATTATTTACATATTATTTTATTCACGTCTTTTTGTATTTCTGTATATTTGCAAGATCAACATTTTAATTTTTTTTCAACATGTTAGTTGTATTGATTTTATTCATATTCATGCCATGTATAAGTGAAGATAATATTAATAGATATCATAAAAATTTATACTATGTCCATTTCTTTAATTATATAATATGACATAATAATTAATAAGTGTATTACTAATAAACCAGTTTTAAAAATAAATTTGGTTTTTTAGTTATAACAAAATCTGATGAGAAAAAAATCTAACCAAAAACATACGAACTTTTTAAATATTTTTATTAAATAATGCATTAACTAATTTCGTAATTAGTAATATAATATTAATATTAATTAAATTTTATTATAAAATAAAAAGGTTCAATGCTATTTTATAAATTTATAATTATAGTCTATATTTTATCTATTAAAAGAGAAGTACAATTTTTATTCATCATAAAACGTCATACTTGGTCCATTTTATTAATTACATAATATGACATAATAATCAATAAGGATATTAATAATAAATCATTAACAATTAATTTTATTTTTATTTTTTATTATAATAAAATGATTAAAATCTGTTGAGAAGAAAATCTAACAAAATATATAATTTATATTTAGTGTTATAACATTTTAATCTTACTGTTTAGGTTTTTTATTACTTTATTAATATATAGTGATTTGTTTTATAAATTTTAGTTTTTTATAAAATTTTCTTATTATTTTATTAATATATAATAATTTGTTTAATACATTTGACTTTTTATTAATTATTATTAAATTTTCGAGTTCATCTACACGGGTGTTTAGCATAAATTTATAAAGTAGCATGTATTTTTTTTGTTTCATATTAAAATTTAATTAATATTAGTTTATAATTCAATTTTGATTGCGGTATGTTTTTGTGGGGTCTACTTAGATGTTACCAATCACCAAAAAATGTGCAAGTGCGGAACATTTTTAATTTGAAAGTGCGGTCCAAGTTTTACAAAGGAAACTGTATTTTTGTTACTACAGTAATAACACATGTTATTTGATGTGTTTTATTGTTGTGTGCGTTTTTGCTTCAATACATTTATAATTAAATAATCATAATTAAATAAATAATTATTTTAATAATTTGTACTACTATTACTAATACATTATTTTAAATTGTTTATTCTATAAAATTTTATTATTTCGAAATACAATAATTATATGAAAAAAATTAATTGAACTAGAAATAAAACAAGTAAATATTGAAAATATGTTACTAAAAATCAAACTACTCATTAATATTTTATAGTCAATAATACCTTATATAAATTTGAATATTTTATCTGATAAATTTTAGCAGTTACAATTTTTTTTAAATAAATTTTTATTTGAAATGAGTTCTGATATGACATCACAACTGAAAAAATTAGTTTGTAATTGTATAAATATATTTATTTTACATTATCTTTTATCAAAACCATATTACTTTTTTTAATCAAAACTGCACTATTTTTTTTATCAAAATCGCACTATTTTTTCTATGAAATCTGCACTTGTCTTGGAAACCGTATGAACCGCAGTTGGATTGCACCGCACTCTAAGTCCGCACCGCTTATATTGCAGTTACGATTCGTACCTTAAGTTTGGTATTTATTTGGTTTAGTGGTAAGTTCGTGTTTTTTTTTTGGGCAAAAACAAGAAAGTTCAGTATTTGAATGATGGTTTTCTCTAGTTATTTGATTTAATTCAATTTAATTATTTTAAGGTTGTAAGCAAAGATGCACGTGCCTGTTTGTGGGAAGGCACGTGAGATGATCCCAAGGAATCAAAGAAGCTTCGCTTCAAGCCTGGGGGAAGGAAGACTCTTTCTTTCTCTTCTTCTCCAAAAAGTCGTCTTCTCTTTCGATTCAATTCAATCCCCTCCGCGAAATCAACGAATTCAATCTTCCGGATTCCGAAACCCTATTATCACGCCCGGATCCGATCCCGTGACCGATTTGAATCTTGGGTTCAGATGATCACACACCGTTAGAAATCTAGGGTTCGAGGTTTAGATTACTGCGATAAATGTCGCGATTCCCTCGTGGGTTCGTGGAGGAACCCGAGACGTCTCTTCGTCGTCCGAGTATTTGCTTCAGGCCGATAAACCCTTCTGATTTAGAACGTCTGGAGCAGATCCATCGCGACTTGTTCCCAATCAGGTTAACTGAAAAAGTTCCTTTCTTTGAAGATCTTTTTCGATTTAGAATCTGTTTTTTTTTTTTTTAATTAGACTTTCCCTTTTTTGGGGAACTTTGATGTCTTTCTTCAGGTATGAGTCTGAGTTTTTTCAGAATGTTGTTAATGGTGGAGATATTGTCTCTTGGGCTGCTGTTGATCGGAGCCGTCCCGATGGGCATTCTGAGGAGCTTATTGGGTTTGTTACTGCCAAGTTCGTGCTTGCTAAAGAAAGTGAAGTGAGTTTCTTTTCTCCTTTGAGCATTTTCTTCCTTCTTTGGCTTAGTTGAATGTTCTTGTAATGAACCTGCAAGGTCTTGTCTTGTTCAAGTGTAGATTTTGAATGTTTGAAATGGGTTTCTTACAATTAGATTCAAAAGCTTTTTATAGAACGGTGCAAGCTTGTTTTGAGTGTGTGTGTGTGTGTTTTGTTCTGTGAAGAAGCTGCAAGGTTTGGTGAAGTGTCGATTTTGAAATGGGGTTCTTACAGTTTTCTTAAAAATCAAAACTTTGTTCAATTTCAGCAGCTTTTGATTGAATTTTTTTTTTTTTTGGTGGTATGTTTGCCACATGGGTTTATAAGCTGTGTGTTCTCTTCGTTCTTTGGGTTTATAAGTCATTGTAGTAAAGTGTAGATTTTGATTGTTGTTGAAGTGTTTCATAATGTCCTATGGTTTTTAAGCCTATGCTCATCACATGGGTTTCTTACAAAAGCTCTCAAAAATCAAACGGATCCTCTGTTTTGACCCCGTTCGCTTAATGTAACAAGTCAATGGATATCCTTTGCGTATATATGCTGAGACTTTTCTCTGTCTTGCGTAGATATCAGATTTAATTAGATATGACTCGTCCAAGGGAGAGGAGACATTGGTGTACATCCTAACGCTTGGAGTTGTAGAAACCTACAGAAAACTCGGAGTAGGTATTGATTATGACCCCATGTAGAGTAAACCAATGATACGGATTTTTATTGGCTTTGTTTATATTAAGCTCTGCAACTTTTGTTTCGTTACAGCTAAGTCGCTTATTAAGGAGGTCATCAAATACGCTTCCAGTATCCCCGTGTGCCGTGGTGTTTACCTTCATGTGATTGCACACAACAACCCCGCGATCCGATTGTACAAAAGAATGTCTTTCAGATGTGTAAGGAGGCTACATGGATTCTACCTAATCAACGGCCAGCATTTCGATTCTTACTTGTTCGTCTACTTTGTCAACGGTTCTCGCTCTCCTTGCTCACCCTTGTAAGTACACAACACTTGAGTTTCTTTGTATTCATATATACGAAGGGGTAAAGGTTTAATCATGGCTGCGTTTTGCAGAGATCTTGTGGTGTTGGTTCTGAACTATGTGAGGAGTGGGATCAAAGTAGTGGCATCAAAGCTGACAATGAAGCACGAAGAGAAAGGCTTGAAAGGGGTTAAATGCAAAGACAACATGCGGTGTCTATTGCCAACGCAGACCAAACGGAACCTTGCATCATCGGAAAGAGTATCATCAGGGTACGATTACGTTTAGTGTTTTGTATCTGGTTCATTTCCACGTCTTCATTAAGCTCTTTATGTGATCCTAATAATGTAAATATTGTGATAATCGAAAAAAACTTATCTAAACAGAGGTGATACAATTATAATTAAGGCTTATTGGGTGTGTTACGGTTAGTCGTTTTATATCAGTCTCGTTAAGAAAAAAAGAAAAAAAACGAGCAAATAGAGCAGGGACAGAAAAAGAATGCTATGAAATAAATGAACCGGTCCTCCATTATACCGATTAAGATTGTATCACGTACGAACTAAATCGGCTCTGGTAAACTCTTTTTTAGGATTTTATGATGGCGTCTCTGATCTCTTGTTACATACAACATTTAGAAGAAGACATATAGCTCAGAATGAACAACTGTGACTATATTTTGATGAATTGAGCAAAGTCGGCGTTGGTTTTGTTTTGGTATTGTGATAATCAAAAGCTATTTGAGTTGTTCGGAGAAATTGAACGGAACTCAAAAATATATAGCCTTTGGCTTTTATATTCTTTTTTTTTTTTTTTTTTGTAAATGATTGGCTTTTATATTCTTGAGAATACTTTTTTAGTACCTTCTTATAATCGTGAATCGTCACTCGTTTACATTAACACACGTTTATCCCCTGTCACTATCCATAATTAAATGTGTTTGAATGTTTAATCTGAATTAGAATTAAGAAAACAAATCAGTTTCCATTGACCAACGTCTACATCTTTCTTGGATTTTTCTTTTAAAACATTTTTCTTTGGCTTAAAGTAAAACACATTTTGTTGTTGATCAATAATATTAGTTTGTCAAACGATAATTATGATAATCACGACGATAATTACAATTGCAAACAAATATTATTTCGATATATTTTTGTTTATAATTCATTTGTTTCAGATCATAATATGTTCAAGAGTAAGTATAGTCTCGGCCGCAAGATTAAAAATAATGTCAAGATGTTCTGTCCCGCGAAACATGTAGCGTAAGTTATGTAACTCTTCAGTTAGTCTTTTTGTCTCCTACGAAAAGTCAAGATTGTGTCACTTTCAGAGTGTATATTGTAGTTCACTTCTTCTTACCCATCGCCAACTAAATCTTTAATCTTCAATCATATTTGGTAAAACAAACAAAAGTATGTATATATATTTCTTATCCAAAAGTAATCATATTTATTTGTTCATATGGCATGGGATAGTCAACATTTTGTTTTGTTTTTACATCTTTGACTAAAATACAACTAATAGCAGACATTACAGGCTTGACTGTTTTTTGTTACGCGTTTGTATATGCGTTCACGTTTATATAGTATAGTTATTTCCAAGTAAAATTCAAATCGAAGAAAATATTTGTCTTTGCGTTTGATACTGTATATACGTTTATGTTTTATAATGATGATCGGAAAATAAACAAACTTCATATTTGAAAAGGACATCTGAAATTATATTCTAAAAGTGTAATTACAAACAAGATCAAATATGTGTATTTAATACAATAAGTTAAAACTTTACAAGATCAATTTACTATACATGGTCTGAAAGAAAAAGGAACTGTGAAATGAGTGAACGATAAATATGCATAGAATAACTCTATCGACAACAACAACAAAAATATAAAATTATTCTCTAGCACTTTTTTTTTTTTGTTTTTCAGTATTGTCTATTCAGGAAACGGCCATGGTTCCGAACACGTTTGCCTGCAAAACGGAGAATTAAAACATTAGACTAGCCAACCCGTTGATTATATGCAGTCATGTGAAAACTAGTGAAATTCAAATTATACAAAAAATAAACACATGTGAAAGAGTAACGAGGAATCTTACTCCATGATCTCTTTCCAATAAGAATCACCTGCTTCATCATCAATAGTGTCACACCATGGCTGATGGTGATCTTGTGTGAACGACGAGTTTGATGATGAAGGGTTAGTATCATGACGGTGAACGATGTCTTTATTTTTGATCATCATCTGGCTTTGGTTAGATTCCTCAGGAGATGCCGCAACCAATAGAGGAAGCGAATTATGATCATCTTGAACATCCATTTGCATCAGGGAAGAAAAAGAATCCAAAGGCTGTTCAATCATTTGGTTTTCTACCATCATTTTCTCGTCTTGGTTAGCCCCAGGAATGTGAGAGAAGTTTTGAGGTTGACCAAAAAGACTTTGGTTCTCTAAGTAAGAAGATTGGCCAAAGAGATTGTTATTGGTCTGCATGGTTAATGGAGAAGAACTTGGAATCTTGTTGTTGTTGGTGCTAAGGACTTGAATCATGTTGTGTAATAATTGAGCTTTGGCAAGAGTTGATGCATCCAGTTGCACATTTTGATTGAGATTCAAGAGGTTGTTGAAATTTGCGGCGGCGATAAGTTGTGGGAGAGCGGCTAACACGTTCAGATGGTCGGTTCGAGGCCTATGTGTCACCGGGTCAATCCCCATTTGGAGCAGTTTCTTTCTCAAATGCGTGTTCCAATAGTTTTTGATTTCATTGTCCGTTCTTCCAGGAAGATTACTGGCTATTGACGACCACCTTTCAAAAACACATACAAAATATAAAACTAATGAAACTGATATTAGCCTAGTGGATTAGTCTAAGATAAATACCTAATACTGATTTACTTTAGTCATAAAAAGATAATTAGTTTCAGTTTCAAGATTGAAAAAAGGCCACATACGTATGCAGCTAAAGAAAAACAGTGTAGTAGGTCTTTCAATTATTTTATTATATCCATAAACCATGTACTAATATATTTGTTCTTCATATATTATACTACTATTGACTGTAGTTATATATTCACACTATTAGTTTTAGACGTCTAGGAAAAAGTATAGTAATTTTCAACTAAAAGAATTAGCATATCATAAAAAAAAAAAAAAAGAATTAGCATATCATATACTGAAGTTATCAAGGAACGATATGTAAGAGTAATTAATTGATTACTTGTTTCCAAGAAGCGAATGGAGGTTGATGATGGTTTCTTCTTCCTCTTCGGTGAAGTTTCCTCTCTTGATGTCAGGTCTCAAGTAGTTGGTCCATCTCAGTCTACAACTCTTTCCACATCGGTTTAAACCGGCTTGCTTAGGAAGAGCTCTCCAGCTTCCATGGCCGTGTTTTTGAATGTGATCAATCAGTTTCTCATCCTCTTCTTGTGTCCATGGCCCTTTCTTCAGCCCATTCTCCTCGCAACACGGAGATCTCCCCATTTTACTATAACACAAATGTTAAATATACTTAGAAAAATTCTTGAATAAATCTAGAAAATTTAGCAATAGGTCAAGCTACGATATAAGAAAGAAGCAAATAAGCTTTTGATCCCTAATAGTATTCATGATTAGATATGAATTGTGAACGTTGTATGAGCCGAAGAAACATACGTAGACAAGTAAACTAAGTATATTTTTTTTTTGTATTTTCGAACCTGAAGATAACTCAGAACTCACAAGGGAGAAAGGTTTTGAGGCTAAGTGTGTATGTGTGTGTGTCTGATCTTTGCGCTTTAAATAGGGTATTTGTGTCTCGTGTCTTGTATCTTGTCGGAACGAGAAGATCTTAGTTTATCTTTTGACTTTGATGGCCGTACGAAAATACCCCTGCGGAAACTTATCATATTATTATTTGTAAGAAGAAGAAATAGAAAGGAAGAGAAGAAGATGATCAAGTTTGTGAAGCAATGTAGGTACACAAAAGTTGCTACAACTAATCCCATATGTTGACAAAAGACAGTTTGTGAGGCCTTTAAAGAATTTTAATGTAAAGAAGAAAAATCAATTAAGTTTATATCATGATAAATATGAAAAATAATGATAGCAAGAAAAAGATGTGTCTTTAAAAGATAAAAAAACACATACACTTTTTTCTACAGAGTAAAAATGTAAGTCGTTTTGTGTGTGACTTATATATGAGACAACATATATGATAAATTATTAATTATGCTAGCCCGTTGATACTTAATTTAAATATACCCGTTAATAAAATTTTCAGTGTCATGACTCCAGTCCTGCATGACTCATGAGTTTGTCACCTCCCTTTCAGAATATACATGAAACCGATTCGTACCAACATATATATATTAGGTTTTCCACGTGGAGACGTTGAGTTTTTTTTTCCATATGGTTAGCAGGCATTCAATTATTATTGTGTAATTATTGTATTTAATATCTGTATATATTACAAAGTTTGCATGGAACAGTGTCTACGACAGTATACAGCACTATTCATTACTCAACAAATGATCCACACCATGCCACGTACTATAATACGTATGTTAAGAAACATTATTGAAGTCAAATTGTTTATAATTGAATACATCGTGTTCTGATCAATAAAACAGTTGGCAAATATGAATCAGTACTATACATCTCAAATCATTTAGATAAAACTAATAATGGCTACAAAATTAAGTTGGATGTTTAGTTTTTGATGAAATTTAATTTAAAATCAGTAAATATTTTTTTTTGTGTGGCAAATCAGTGAATAGTATATTACATTTCCCGCTACGTTGATAAATACCTATATCCATATCAATTCATGTAATGTACTATGTTTTTAACTTAAAAGAATACTGTGGTATATATCATATATATTTTCAAAGAAATGAAACAAAAACGTCTCGGTATGGTGGTTGATTATTGGTGTAAATTTAGTTTTAAGCACATCAAGGCACGCAAACTCATACACGCTGGGACCCTCAAAAACCCTAACTTCTTCTAACGACTAAACTAAATCTTATTCAACACTAACTCAATCGCTTTTTAGATGCTTCTACGTTGAAGTTTATTGGTCCACAAAATCTTTTTACGTGGCCTTACTGCATATATATATTTACTGTCATAAGTTTATAATAATATATGTTTCGTTAGATCACTGGTTAATTTAATATCGTTTCAAACAGACGATTTAAATTCGTACAAAATTAATTAGCTACTTGGTGAAATCAAATTCTGCTTACCTGTTTTTATAACGAATGATACAGTCGATTATAAAATCAGATAATTCAAGCAATAGGTTAGTAATTCTTCTACTCAAACTAATCATATGATCTTATTGCATCAAACATATGTGTATATTACAATTAGTATCTTAGGTTCCGTAAGTAGATTTATTATGTGCGGTAGTTCTTAATCATATAATATTGCAAAATAACATCTCAAGAAAATAATCATAATTTATATCAAAATTATAATTAAATAGGCGTATGCAATCAGTATTCGTAAGGCGGAAGTTTCTAACTAATCGGCAGACAGCAATGCTACAGTTGATCTTCTTCTAACCAAACACTTGTAACTCGTCTTACGTTTACCCCATGGGAGATAATTTATGCATAAATGCATATTAGCATATACTGTTATTTTATTTACAATTAAATAAACTTATGTCCTATATATGTTTTAAAAATTATTTTTCATCAAGATGTTATTCAAACATCTACAATAACAGATTAACTGATTACTTCTTTTGTTATCGAATTTTGGAACTTGAAACTTTGAAAACTATTCTTTTTGAGCTTTCCTAGCACAACAATCAAATCGGTAGCATTCATCAATTAAGTTTGATTGTTTGTAATTATTTACATTTGTGTATGTTTAGCATACTACCATTAACGAACAAATGTTTACATATTATCTTGATCATTATGATGATTAAAATATTATTCTTTGACAAATATTGTAATATAAAAGGTAAACGCAAACAAATAATCAAGACGCTAACTTATTTATAATGTTCAAATTGACATTAGCTCAAAATTAGTTAAGGACAAAACTTGTTTAAGTACTTGAGTTTCTCCAAAATGAACAAACCAACACCATAAAGTATTTATACACGTCACAAATTGTTGAATTAAGAACAAAGTAAAATTTTATATACATCTCAGTATGCTCCTTTATATGACCCATCTCTGACAGTAGATATTATCTTCTTGTGTAGTCAAACCTAACATCTTGAATAAAGACCAGACTGCAACAATTTGCACGTTACATTGCCATGCATTTATGCAAAATTTTATTTTGGAAACCTAAAGTTTTTTTTTGAAACCTAAAGTTTAGTACTACATGAGAAAAAATCTCTTACTTTTACTGAAAGTTACGTATAACACCTACTTTGACATACAATGAATACAGTAGAGAATATGATAAACTTCATTAAGGTGTCACAATGCCCATTTTACCTTCCGCATTTACTTTTAGTTTTAGGATAAAACTATAAATATGAAAAGAGGTGGTTAAAACGAAGACTTACATGTCAAAAAACGTAGTCAAGTCTTTGATTTACCTTCTCGGAGTTGTTAATTACCGCACGTAAAGTCAAATATAATGGGAAGGACTGTTTTAGGAAGTATATAAAAATCAGAAAGTGAAAAGACTAACACTAATTAACAGCGAAGCGTGAAGGACTTAAAGTTCGACGCAGTCAAAAAGGTTATATTCCTTTACTGGTTGATGATACCTTCTAAAGCAGGGAACTCAAAAGCTCGTTGGCTTTTCCGAAAGATAAGTTTTCGCCGAATGAGTTATAAACTTATAATCATTTGCTTTTTTCATATAGTAATAATACACATGATGTTTATTCATTTCACACAGCTTTTCTACCTTTAATAGTTCTAACTAGAAATCGACCCGTATGCAGGATGTTTGTTTTTACTTTTTATAAGTAAATATATATGTTCATGATTATTGTTATATATTTTTACAATTATAGTATAAGTAATTGTATATTATTATATTTACAAAATAATTATATTGTGTAAATGTGATAATTTAATTTATTATTTCAAATTATCATTTTTATCGCATTTTTTCTAATATGTTTATTTTATTAGTTTTGAGATCGAGTTCTTGATTGGACATATATAAATTGTAAAATAATATTTTTTAATATTATTTTGTATAAATAATTTATATATTAATATTTGGTACTTCCATGTAATTAAAATTTTAAATTATTAGAAATACATAATATATACATAATTTATATATCAAAAATTAATTATGTAGAAAAACTATTTTGTTTTATTTCCCATAATATTTGAAATAATATGTTTTATCATTTATTAGTTAAAATTTAGAAACGATTAAAGTATGTTCATGCTTGTTTTATATAATGAAAAGATAATTAATGCTAATATCTAGGAATAATTAAATATCTTAGTAGCGGAATCTGTAATTTTTAACTTTAATAATACACACACACATTCATATTCCTGAACTCTTGACCATGCTCGAATTGATCCGAATGCATTCTCCTTGCTCTCTTTAGACCCCATAACCGTAATAACAACCCATCTCAGATTAAAATAGATTAGAACCGGATCATTGAGCTTTCAAGTTCAAACGGGTTTATGCCATTTGCAATCGGATTGCACTATGTTCTCAACATGATCGCTCAACACAAGAACTTGTCCGGAATATAGCCACAACGAATCTGGTCTCATTGTCATAATCTTTCCTCAACGACTTGCAAACAAAGATTTAAGACACCGTTTTTGTGTTTTTACATCTCAAACTGTTAGTGACTTAATGATCTCATTAAACTGAGATTTAAACCATATAAAGAACACCACACTGCACAAGATGCTTACTAAATACTTTTTTAAATAATTATAAGTTTCATAATATCCTTTTCAAGTGCTGAAGACTAAAACAACCATCTAAATTAACAAAATAAAACCCGAGTCATCCAGCCATATACAGATTATAATGTCTAAAACAAAAGGACCATCTTCAATAAGTAGGAGTAGCAAGGCAGGAGTCAGGGCCATAAACAATCAACCGTTTCGGTATCGGCATAGCTCTAGCACGGAAACACGTCCCCGTGACACGTCTTTGACTTGGTCGACAAACCTTCAAAGCACTTTCCACTGCTTCATATTCGAAAAAGTAGACCAAAGCACGTCTGCAAAAGAAAAACTGAGGTTAGATGGATTAAAAAAAAAAAAAAATCACACACAGTTTACTCAACAAACCTTTTGAAAACAAAAACATCGGTGATCTCTCCACAGGAAGAGAAATAGTTAACCAAAGCCCTCTTGACATCAGCCTCACAGAGCGAATAATCATATCCTTTAACAGTAATGCCTCGGCTCCTGCGATAATGAATTTGTCAGCAAAATTAAAAACATAATGCAAGAGAGAAAAACACGAGTATATAAATTTACATGTATCTTTTGAAGTGGGCGACGTATTGACGTGCCGCTTCACGAGTAGTCAAGCCAGATCTCAGACTACTTAGCGCTGGTGGTAAGATCTTGACGGACGCTCTCCATCCTCCCACGTCACTTCCGTTGAGGGCCAAGGCCTTCTCTGATGCACCTTTCCCGCGGAGAACCACAGTAGTACTTGTGCCGCTAATAGCATTGGTCACCGGGTCTCTCGGCACCTTCACGAACTCCACGTTTCCACAAGAGCTGAAGTGCTTCACCAAGGAAATGTCGAGATCAACGGGTCGAAGGGAAAGGTCATATCCCTCGACGCTGATCCTAACCCTGTAACATCAAAAACAACCAGATATATATAGTTAATGACACATCTTAAAAGAAATTTCCAAAAAAAAAGAGAAAAAAAAATCATCTCACTGATTTTTGTAGAACTCCATGTACGACTCCATCGCATCCACAAAGCTCACACCTCCCAATGTCATTCTCTGAAACATAAAAGACATAAAATGAGAGACGAGACCTAATCTAAAGAACAATTCAACATATGAGAAGAAGAAAGTTGTTCTGACCAGACACGAATTAAGCAAAAAGACAATAGAGAACAAAAAGTATTGAGGCAAATACCCGTTTTAGGGTTTTTTATTATTGTGTGAATGAATAATCTTACAAATCTTTAGACCTATATTTATATCAACCTCAAAACCCGATTTCCTTTATCCTTTAGGAATACATACTTATCTAGAAAAAGTAAATTTTCTTAAACCTAAAAGGCATACGTACCAACAAAAGTTGGTAGCTTCAAAAACCCAATTTCCTTTATCCAACCCACGAGTGCTGGGCTTTTAATGGTGCACAGAGATTTAAGACACACAGATGCAACAAAAGTTACATTGGGGGCAATTTCTGTAGTTGTATCTTGAAACTCACTGAGGAGATGTTCTTCACCTGAGAAGAAAAAAAATGTACATATGAGAAGACAAGACAGTTCTCATACACGATCACAGAAGATGGCTCTATTAGTTTTTTGGGACGTACCAGAGTCCTCCTTGACTTCACGAGGAGCGATTTCTACAGACGCACGAACAAAGACTTCTTTCTCGATTTTCTGAAGAGAAGCAGTATGCAATCAAAATGATTAAATATATACAAAATATAAATTGTTAGGAAGCGTATGTGCGTTACCTCGAGGCTGGACATAGTATAGTAAGCATTTGTGGGAATTCCAAGTACTACATCGATAACGACAAGCACTGGATTGGGAGCATAGTGGCAGAACTGAGCGTGAACATACAAATCATTATCTCGAAGTTCAGGGCCTGTGCTGTACCAACCAACCATGTCTGAAAAGAAAAGATTTTTTGTCAAAAACATGGTCGCAACATAGACTTATAAAAAATCAAAGCAGCAAGTTTCTGAAGTACCATTAATGCCGTGGAACCGTTGCAACATTGAGAGGTGGTGTTTGTGATCAAAAAACCCGCGACATGGGTCTTTGTCATCCTCCTTGAAGGGCACTACAAATCAATATGCAAATAAGTCGTATGCAAGCAACACGTACGTAGGTTCCTAGTGACAGCATCTATATATGCAAACTCAAATAAAACCTAAAAAAATATATTTTCCTTAAACCCAAATTTCTGAGGGAAAAGCGGGAAGTGAGATCGAAGATAGGGAGTTGAGTGGTGAACCTGGGTAGCTGTTGATGACATGAACGATACCATTGGAGCTACCGCCTAGAAGAACACCGACAACGCGCTTGCCTGATCGATTCCTTAGCGACGCGGTTGTAATCGTCGACGATATTACGCAAGACGAGTGGATGAACGACCACCTTCTCGATCGTCCTTGCTGTTATCTGTTGCGTCTCTAGCACATCCATGTTCGGAGATTTAGCCGTTTTGCTTCTTCTCCACGAAAATTCCTCTAACCTACTTCTTCTCTCGACTATTTTTTTTCTTTAATAGGCGGGACTTGTAATGCGTTAGTGGGTTTTTATATCTTATTAATTTATGCGGTAATAAGATAATTGGCCTACCAATATAATGGATTTTCAATTTTTCTTAATAATTTAAATTCATTATTTTTTCTTTTTTTAAATACTGTTGTTATCTATTTCCAAACATTATTATACTTTTTATATTGTTATCCATGTCTACAAACAAATCTCAAATGTATAAATTTTCTTTTCATTTCTTTTCTTTTGCTTGAATTGTACTTGTAATATTTATCAATCCAGTCATTGTTGTATTTTTTTGCTACCAACTTGTGTTAATACAACTAAAAGATCATAATTTTTTTTTTGAACTTTTAAGACATAAAGACTGAGGATGATCCAAATCCGAGGATGATCCCAATCACTCCCTTGTTTATTCTACCAGTAATGAAAACATCATAGACACATCAGCTTCATCCAAGTTGCTAAAGCATCATGCAACCCCCAAAATGAATATAGACACATGCATACACACATATGCGTGTGTGGGAATATGCACCCATCAAATCATGGAATAAGATGCTGGAGAAACTAAATCAGTGGTTGGTTTCAATTTTTGTATTATCAAAAATCAACCATTGGACGAGAATGGAATCGGAGACCTAGTAGCGATATTCAGGACGCAATCATAAAGATTAGAAACTCATAAATATGAGAAAGATTCCTAGATTCATTTTACATAAAAGAGATTTATATGAGCCATAGCCACCTAAACATCGTATCTCATCAGGAGGTGAAACTGCATCAAGTTTTTGCTCCATCAGAGGAGAACACAGATTCCAAGAGATTCATACGGAAGTTTAGACAAATCACATAGATTATCTCCTTCAAATCATCTCAAACAAGGACCATATACTTGGCATTAGCTATGTACCAACAATGCAGAAACAAGTAAGCATATGATGCAGACATATTTTGCAAACCATCTCCATGTCTCTAGTTTAAGTTGTTTATAAGAATAACGGATACAAAAGAGGTAAGTTAGCATTGGTAAAACAATGTAAACACTTTCATCAATCAACTATCTCATTCTTGGCAGACTGTTAAGGAACATGGAGATGGAGATACACTACTACCAAAGAGTTAAGAATATAGAGCAAATGGCCCAGAACTTAGAAATCCAATGATTCTCATTTCTCAATAGTAGCAACAGTTATGCATCTAAACAATGAACAAGGCTTTCCAAAACTTGGAAGTAAACAAGAGAATAACACCTAAGAAAAAACAATAACAAAAAAAAAAAAAGAAGCACAAGTTCAATAATCCAAATGAAAATTAGCAGGGCAGATTGAGATAGTCTGTAATGGTAGAAACCCTCCCTAAGGCATGTTCCCGCTAACAACTTGGCAGATAGTTCTCAGACATGACTCTTCTTTGTGGTGACCATGTCCCAGAAGAAGTCCGTCAACACAGGCTCATAACACGGCATCTTAGCATAACCAGGAAAGTAATTAATATCAATTATCAGATACCTATCCGCATCTCTCGCATCCCTAATCACATCAAAGTTGAACAGATTCAAACCCATCGATCTCCTCATCGCCTTAGCTAACTCCTCCAAGAACCTCGAAGGAGGCATCTCCACTTTCTCCAAGCTCCTATCCTCACCATACTCCTTGTTCTTCTCCTCCTGAGTAGCAGTCAAGTTCGATATCTGCGAAAAGGGCAAAGACCCTTTAGACGTCCCGATCTTCTCCTCGGAGATATCAGGTAAAGATCTTCTCTTTACGCACTTCACGTAACCTCCAACAACATAGACCTTGAAGATCACGCCACCGTGATTCACAAACTCCTGCAACACAATCGGTGCTTTAAGTATCTTCATCCCTTCTTGATCGTAGATCAAGAACATCTTGTGAGACGTCGCGCTCCCGTCTGCGTCCAAGGGCTTAGCGATCACCGGAAACTCAAGCTCCCCCAAACCTTCTCCTCCTCCTCCTCCGCAGCTCAGAACGGTTGGATCCATCACAACGACCTGCTTCGGGACGCCAAAACGTTCCCTTTCCGAAACGGGAAAGTTTAGCTGAGTGATCACCTCGAGCATCGAGACCCTGTTGTGCAATTTCTCGATATCCTCCGGCGAGTCGACGACAGGGACGTTAGGGCACTTCTCGCGAAACTCGTGGAGGTTTTGTTTCCAGTCAAGATCGTAAAGCTTGTGGATCACGCAATCGAGCTTCCCATGTTCCAGCAAGGGCTTTGTTGGATCGAGCTTGATTAGATTAATGCCTCTTTGCCTCGAGTGCTCGATCAACGAAGGCTGGATGAAGCTGTGTTGCTTCTTGGATGCGAGAGCGTATCCGACTCTGTATCTCTTCTCTTGGGTTGAATCTGACATCTTTGTGAGTGTTGCTCTGTTTCGGAGGGAACAGAGTTTAGGTTAACATTTGAGTCAAAACCTATCTTCGAGGGTTGAGAGTTAAGGATCCGGAGAATGTGAGATTCTACACGGAAGTGGATGAGATCGAAAAAGATGATACAGAATCTAAAGCGAATCGGAGAGGAAAGATCGAAAGGGATCGCCTTTGTGAAGATGAAATAACAGAGGGGGAGAAGAGAATGTTGAACACGTGTGGATTGGAATATAAGTACGTGTGGGGATGCGAATGGAGAATGTTTAACACGTGTAAGCGTGTGAAGGTTGGATAGTGCAAGTCTTTTTCATATGATGGACGGTTATGAATGCTTCGTTTTTTTTTTCTCGTGGGCCATGTTATTTTTAGTGGGCTTTTGGATCTTTGGAACTGAAGTATTCACGTGGTAAACGTAGCTATTCAGGTGACGACGACAAACGCTTTGCAAACCATAAAGCGAATAAGGGGTGGCACATATATCCCGAACCCAAAAATTGAACCGAACCGAATAAAAAAAAAACGGGATGTGATTTAGGTTAGAGTCCTATCAATTTTCTAAACTAAACGTAAACGGATTCTATATCTTTAGAAATAAAAATATCGGAATCGAACCGGAACTGAACCGGAATAGAACTAAGAATTGCATTTATCCAAAAAAAATGAATTATCTGAATAGTTTATATCCTAAATATTTAAAATGATCTGGATCACTCGAATTTTTATCCAAAAATCTTCCTAAATTTTCAGATTTTTTTATCCAGGGTTAACCAAAAATTAAAACCGAATCGAAACAGAAATCCAAAATTATTTTAAGCTGGTTTTTAACTTTTTTATCCGAACAAAACCAAAAAATCGAATAGAAACCAAACATGATTTCTTAAACACTCTAAAAGATCATATATTTCGAAAACTGAAAAATCTAAAATCAAAATAAACCAAACTGAACCAATACTTTAACGCCAGGCCTAACGCGAATACAGAAGCAGAATCAAATAAACAGAAGTTAATTAAACCAAAAGACAAGCCTTTACATTAACAACAAAAGTTGAGAAACATCGTTGTTACAATCGAAAAGAAGCAAAGAATCAATAACCAACAAAGATATATATATAAAAAAAAAACACTGATGGAAATCAAAATGAAAATCAATATGTATGTTCCTTTCTACATATAATAAGCTTTTAAAATGATTTTCCTTACCTCCAAGAGTTTGTTATTTCAGGTTTACTGCTGCTTTCTTCTTGAGAAGACTTTACCAAGTAGAGTCTTCTTCTTCTTGATTTTCTTCTCCATCACAATCTCATCTTCTGCGGTTTCATCCACCTTCTCTGTCGAGGTTTCATCACTTTCATCGATCTTTCTTGAATCTTTTTCTTCCTCCGGAGACTCTAGTTCTGTTTTCTTGTCCGGAACAGCTTCTTTCTTCTCTACCTGGCAACTCTCCCACATCTTGAAGATAACTTCAACTGAGTTATCTTTGTCATCATCATCATCTGGAGACTCTTCTTTCTTCTCTTTCATCTCTGTTTTCGCCTCCTCGTGCTTTCCATTCATATCTTTCTCCTCCACACCATTGCCATTGCTGATGATATGTTCTTGTGGAGCTTCTTCTTCCACACTTCTATGACCATTCTCAGAAGAAAACTCAACCACTTTGGGCAACAAATCATACTCTTTCTCGCTTTCACTAACCTCCACCTCCTCCTTGCTCAATCTTGCTTCCTCTAGTAACTTTGATAACTCCTCAATCTTCCTCAAAGCAACACCTTCCTTTACCCTCAGCTCCTCATTCTCATGAACAACGCTTTCAAACTCACTTTCTTTCTCCAACAGATTCTCCTTAAGCTTCATGCTTTCAGCTTTCGCTTCCCCGAGACACTCCTGAAGATAAACAACCTCCTCCTCCACCTCCTTCAAACTCTCCTTCGTCTCCGCTTCCTTCTTCCAAGCCGCATCAGCTTCTTCCTCCGTCCTCTTCAACAAACCACCCAACCTACTCATCGAAGCCACTTCCTCCTCCATCTTCCTCACGTGATCCACAAGCTTAGCTTCCTTCATCTCCCACTCCTTCTTCGAACTCTCGAAATGCTTCTTGGTCTGCTCCACCGCGCTCACAAGAACATCGATCTCGTGTCTTGATTCATCAAGCATGGTCTCGTACTTCTCGCTCGTCGCTTTGATGACCAGCTTCAAGTCTTCTATCTGCGCTTCGTAATCTTGGTCTCCTCCTTGGCTCAACAGCTTCTCTTTCAACTCTCTTCCTTCGCTTGAAACTTCGTGTAAAGCAGAAGCTAGAGTCTCCATTGCTTTCTTGCTCTTCTCCTCTTCCTCCTTTGAGGTTTCTAGATCTGATAAAAGCTTCTTCTTCTGTTCTAATAGCCTCTGAACGTTTGAAGACGCGTCTTGCTCCTTGTCCAACGCTCGATTCTTCTCCTCAACGACAGTTTCAAGCTCCTTCTTTAACTTCTCTACTTCTTTTTTGGTCTTTGACAGTTCTTCTTCTGATTCCTCAAGATCATCCTTCTGTCTAGCGACTGTTGTCTCCAACGTGATGATCTTCTCCTTGAGGTTAGTGAGTTCGGATTCTGTTTCGTGCAGCTTATCATTGCTTCCTTCGAGTTGTTTCATCACAGACTCCAAAGATAAAGATGCACATCTCTCTAGATTCTTAGCTTCTTCTACCTGTGACTCCACTTCTTTGGCTTTGCTCTTCCACTCCTCAGATGAACTGTTTGCAGCTTCAAGATCAACATTAAGCTTCTTGATGATCATCTCTTGCTCTTTCACCTCAACCTCAAAGGTTCTCGCTCTCTCAAGATCTATTTTCAAAACATCAATCTCCTCTTCTAGCTTACCAACCATTTCACTTTCGGATGAATCAAGCAGAGCTTTCAACCGTGTCAACTCAGAAGATAACATCTCAACTTTCTCCGCATGAAGCTGAGCTGTCTTACTAGAATCATCCGCTTGGATCAAAGCCTTGCTCTTAACCTCATTGGCCTTAGCCAACTCTTCATTAACCTTTTGAAGCTCCTGTGTAACCGAAGCGTGTTGGCTCTTGATGTTCTCGAGTTCTTTCTTCAACTCTTCTTCTTTCTTCTGAACCGCCTCGATCCCTTCCTCAACAGCTTGGAACTTCTCAACCTCGATGTTCTTCTGAGCTTTTAAAGCGTCGTCCAGCTTCAGAGATGCTTCTTGAGACTCTTTCTTGGCTTCTTTGAGTTCGTCAAGTGCTTTCGCTTTCTCCTTCTCTAATGAAGTTATCTTCTCGTTTGCTTTCTTGAGATCTTCCTTGATTTGAGTCAGAGTCAACCGAGTCTGCGTTGGCTCTGCTGATGATCCTTTCGCTGCTGCACGCGCTTGAGTTTTCTGCAAACCACATACAACTCTCAAATGACTAGAATAGAAACGAATGTAATCTACAGAGAACTGTAATACCACTCAACACGTTACCTCAGGTGGAGTTGGAACCTTTGGTGATCTTCTCTCAGTAGAGGACTTTGAACTTGGTGAAGAACGATCAAGTGAAAGGCGTGAACTTGGAGAAGTGGTCTCAGATTTATTCGCTGCCCTACTCAATCTCGCCACTTTTGGAGTTGCGGGAGATGACTTCCCCGGAGGTGTTTCCGACAAACTAGTTCTGATTCCGACAAAACAACAAACACAAGTTGATCTCAGTAAACAGAGACAATTCGATCAAAAAATTCAAACTTTCCGCAAAACGAATCCACAAGTAATTAGATCTAAACCGATCATCATTGACAATTACTCAAAAATAGTAACTTTGAAACACACAAACAGCAGATCTGTTCTTCTACTTGAAACTAAAACAGAGTGAAACAGAGTGAAACAGAGTATAAAGAGTCTTACTTAGTCTTCGAAGACATAGCTACCGTCGCTGACCACCACCGTCACGCTCGATTCGAAGAAGATGAAGTTGGTCGATTACAAAAAAAAACAATGTTGAATTTATTGCAAAATCCAATTTTGGATTCAGATCAAGAGAGAGAGAGATGGTGAAAGTGTAAAGGAATAAACGCAGAAGAAGAAGAAGACCTGTCTCCAGAGTGGCCACACTCTCTTAAAAAAAAGCAAAATTACAAAACTTTTTTTTATTTTTTAATGAAGTCGGATTCTCCTCCTACCGATCCGATGTATCAGAGAAAAGACAACCAACCACTAACTATTTCTTTAAATTGAAGTGGAAAGAAAATTAAGAACGTGAAGGGTTGGTATAGTGACGAAAGTGACCTGTGCTGTTGTTTAGTCCAATCAAACCGACAGCGAACCACCGTCACTCTTGTCCTTATCATTGCGGCTACATAGATCAACGGCTGTCATTTTATTCCGCAATGTTTTAATTATTTTTTCAGTAAAAATTATTGTATTCATTGAGGAGACTTTGCTGACTTGTATACAAATTCACCGTAAAGAAAATAATAAAATTACTTCACATCAACAACAAAATGTCCATGTCAACTTGTCTCTGGTTCTTGCTGGTGTCAAGCTTCACAGGCGCAAACGAGGTCAACGTAAATTGCCTGAGGAGCATAAAATCTCAAGTTAAAGATCCCAAGCGATCTTTATCAAGTTGGGTATTTCGCAACGGGAATGCAACTTATATATGCAGTTTTGTTGGTGTGGAATGCTGGGATGAGGATAGGGTTTTGACAATTTATCTTTCTGGTTATGGTCTCCAAGGAGAATTTCCTCTGGGTTTAAATGACTGTTCTTCTTTGACAGGTCTAGATCTTTCCAGAAACAACTTCTCTGGAGCTCTACCATCTAATATAGCCTCCTTGATTCCATTTGTTACAACTCTCGACCTCTCTTACAATCAATTCTCCGGTGAAATCCCAACAGGTTTATTAAATGTTACCTTTCTGAACACTCTTATGCTTCAGCATAACCAGTTCACTGGTCAGCTTCCTCCCCAGCTAGCGTCACTTCAGCGGCTCAAACAGTTCTCAGTGGCAGACAATCATTTGATCGGTCCTGTCCCAAAATTCAACGAAGCCTACTTTGGATCGGAGAGTTTTGCTAATAACACGGATTTGTGTGGTTTGCCTATGGAGTTTTGCATTAACCCGGAAGAAAAAGTGAGCCGGTTTGGGCAGATGGGTGCAGCAATTGGTGCGGCTATATTTGCACCAGTAGGTGCGTTCTTAGGCTGGTTCTTCTTCAATGGTAATTAGAAGGAGAAACAAGGAAATATAAGACACCGGAGATGAATTTCTACGTTTGTAATTGGATCACATGTCTTAATTAGTTAATGAATATCACATTTAGTTTCTGCATCCGTTCATGAGATTCGTGGAAGCACCTAAACAAGTACTTCTAAACAGTAAAGTTAATCTCAAGATATTGTTGTCTATTTAATCTGAACACCATGTATGAGTTAAAACAATTTATCTTCTTTTTTCCTTTTAATTTCTGGCTTTCTCCCATCACATCTTCTTGGAAAGTTAGTGTCTTATTCAGCTGATATATTTTTTTCGATACACATGATTATATGTGTTTCTGTTACTCATCGATCCAAGTAACCCTGTACATTGAATAAAAATATTTCACGTTGATGTGTCAGAAAGCATGCATCACGGAGCCATTCAAAGCTTGAAAAGGCTCTAAAATATAAGGTTGCCATAGTCATGCTAAGGTGAACTCTACTTTTGTCACGGAGTCTTTTTACCCCTGAGGAGACTTTTTTTTTTCTCTGAGGAGACTTCTGGTGTTGAACTTGTCACTTGATTTTTTTCTACGCGTACTTGCTATTGATTTCACTGCCGTATTTGAAAACATGCATGGTCACCTAAGATGTTTTGAAACTAAATGTGATATTCATTGACCAGCTGCTTCCACGAATCTCATGAACGGATGCAGACACTAAATGTGATATTTATGGACTAATCAACAAAATGCGTTCCAATTCCAAATGTAGAAATTCAGCTTCGATGTCTTATTTTTCCTTGTTTCTCCTTCTTACCATTGAAGAAGAACCAGCCTAAGAACGCACCTACTGGTTTAATTCTTCTTCAGCCATATTTGCCATCTCACAATCAACATAAGGTAGTATAATGACAAGGTTTGTGATGATTTGATTATATACGTATACGCTGGCGCAAGAGCTGATGTTATTAACATCCATGACTGGTATCAGTCTTGAATATTCTTACACTAATTAAGTCTGATAACAAAAGCCTGAAGATTCTTATACTTACTAGTCATCACTGATCGATGGACACCATGATTAACATATTTTCCACAGTTTTAGAATATTCAAACCCATGGGACAAGCAGGAATCAATTTGTGTGAATGATTAACATTCTCAAGTCTCCTCCGTGGAACCCGTTTTACACGGCAAGAGACGACTTGTGACTTTAGAAAATCTTTATAATTCATCATGCTCAAGTTTTGGCTATACTATTAACAATCTTCACTTGCTTTTGTTGCTAAAACCAACTCTCTTGTAATCCTCTATTGAAAAAGTGCACAACCACACAAAAATGTCCTTAGTAAACCTAGCTGCAACTTGTCTATGGTTCTTGCTGGTGTCTAGCTTGACAGACGCAAACGAGGCCAACGTAAATTGCTTGAGGAACATATATTCCGGAGTTAAGGATCCTAATGGATATTTAGCGAGCTGGGTATTTGGCAACCAGACTGCAGGTTTTATCTGCAAGTTCACTGGTGTGACTTGCTGGCATGATGATGAGAATAGGGTTTTGAGCATTAAACTTGGTGGTTATGGTCTCGAAGGAGAGTTTCCTCTCGGGATTAAACAATGTTGGGATTTGACAGGTCTAGATCTTTCTAGGAACAACTTCTCTGGAGTTTTACCATCTAATATAGCCTCTTTGATTCCTTCTGTTACAATTCTCGACCTTTCTTACAATAAATTCTCCGGTAAAATCCCAGCCGGTTTATCAAATATTACCTTTCTGAACACTCTTATGCTTCAGCATAACCAGTTCACTGGTCAGCTTCCTCCTGAGCTAGTGTCAATGCAGCGGCTCAAACAGTTCTCTGTGGCATACAATCATCTGACCGGTCCCATCCCTAAATTTAATGAAGAACACTTGAAAATTGGAGTGGACGATTTTGCTAATAACGAGGGTTTGTGTGGTCGGCCTATGGATGCTTGTGAACCGGACGAAGATATGATCCGGTTTGGGAAGATGGGTGCAGCAGTTGGTGCGGTTTTATTTGCACCATTAGTTGCGTACTTAAGACTCGTTTGTCATCAATGGTAGGAACTAGGAAGCAGAAACAAGGAGATATAAGACACCGGCGCTGAATTTTCTACATTTGGGAATGTAAAACATGTTTTAGTCAATAAAATTTTTTTTTTTTTTGAACAAAATTTTAGTCAATGAATATCACATTAAATATTATGCATCTTTGAACAAAAAAAAATTTATATATATATTTTGCATCTTAGTACAACGAATAATAAAAGTACACATGCCGCAGAGTGTCAATGAATGATTAGATTATATTTCAACTTGGAAAACCTTTGTAACCCCACACACAAATTATAATTGTAGTAGCTACGAAATCTGCAATTTGTGGTGCTTCTTCGTTGAGAAATCTAGAACTATCAAAACATGTTTAGAAAGATATCAAATGCAAACTTGATTGCCTATATGTCTAGTCTTGAGGGTTATGTTCTCTTCATGAGTTAATTATATGCTTAATTTTGTTGATTATGCCCTTTTTGCCAAAGGGTGCTGCACACTATGGAGGAGAAGTACGCACCTTAATGGTGGATTTGAGTAACAACTAACAAGACATAGTGCTGAGTGATTTTCTTTTAGTTTTCTCACAATGCTGTGTTCTTGTTTAATGTTTCCAGGTTCTTGGCCGAGAAAACATGCGTTTCAGATATTTTTTAATGCCAAATACCCAACTCGATAAGTATCCATTTGGATCCTTAACTTGGGAATATATGTTCCTCAAGCAATTTACGTTGGCCTCGTTGGCGACTGTGAAGCTTGACACCAGCAAGAACCATAGACAAGTTGCGACTAGGTTTATTAAGGACATTTTTTTGTGGGATTGTGAGCTTCTTTTTTCAATAGAAGATTATAATAGATTTCAAGCTTTGAATGGCTCCGTGATGCATGCATGTTTAGGTCTTTTCCAAACAAAATTCATATGTAAAAAAGGTTTTAAATTTAACTAAAGTTGACCCAAAATATTTTACCAAAAAAAAGGTTGACCGAAAGAAGAAGTTAAAAACTCGAAAAGAGAGAGATATATTCCCTTTTTCGTTTAAAAGTCGTACGAGTAATTAAGATTCGTACCCAACAAAAAAAAAAGTCGATGAACCAGTCAGAGACACAAAGACAAGATAGAAGGTAAGTAAAGTAACTGTAATTAATTATAAACTTACTAACAAACCAGAACAAACCAATACTATTAGTCAAAATATGAATTAATCTATTAACAAACCAAAACTATTAGTCAAAATTATTAATTAAATGTAGAAATGTACACAACTGTATAAATATATGTATCTAAGTATAGATCCTGAGAGGTATATATATATATATGCACAGCTTTCATCTCTGGCTCGTGTTGCTTTGTATAATCAACGAACGAAAGGCGAGAACCGAGGGAGAGCCATCACTCAAATCTTATAAACACTGAAGAGAGAGGAAGAGATTTCCCCAATTGAGAAGTTAGGGTTCGTAGGAGTTGGAGAGGGGAAATTAGGGTTTCGTTTGCTCCCGATTAGGGAAATCGAATTCGAGGAAGAGAAGGTGATCTTGAGACCTGAATCATGCAATGTTATTTCCCCAATTTTGTAGATTTTTTTTTATTATATAGTATTTGTTAGATTATCTCTAAGATTCCGGGTTTATGGGCTACGATTCTCTGTGAATTTGATTGGTAAATTGATTATTAATTCGATTTTTTTTTTTCATTTCTGGGTTGATTTGCATGAGTATGTTATGTTTGGTTTAAGATTGAAAACATTTCTTCCTTTTTAATATGTTTTTTTTGTCCATTTGTAACAGTTGGAAGAGCTGGATAGGAACCGGTCTGTGAGTCGGGCAAATTGATTTTATTGCAGATGGTGAGATTAGCTAAAACCCCCTCTTTTTCACTTTTGTTGTATTGTCTTTGTCTGTTTCCTGGAGGAGAAGGAGTGATGAAGTGTCATATCTAAGGCTTAGATCATGAAGTGAAGTGATCATGACATCTTTTTGATGGATAATAGTAATCTGTATTTGTTGTTTCTGAGTAATTTGTCTTGGTATTGTTATAACACTTGGTAGCTAATATAACAGCTTTGTATATTGCTATTGCCATTATATGGACCAGTTAAATCACGAGTTTGCTCATTGATCTTGTTTGAAAATAGTTTTGTGGTGTGATTCATGAATAATAATTTGTTATTTTGTTTTTAAGTATTTTGGAAGATTTGAAAATGAGGCAGTTTGTTCTTTGGTAATTCAATGATATATTGAGGATTGTTTTGTTTTATTAACTGTTATTGTATCATGTGCAGGCTGATAAAAGAGTTGGTAAGCGTTCAACGAATCAGAGAGGGTTTTCAGAAATGGACTCTGGAATATGTAATGTATGTTCTGCTCCTTGTTCATCATGCATCCATCGTAACGTGGCTTTCACAGGATCAAAATCGGACGAGTCATCAGATGAAAACGGTCACGGAGTTGCTGGCAGCCAGTTTTCTGTAAATGAGGACCGTCTTTTGCCTTCAAATAACACTGCTAGTGAAGCAAGCAACCTTGTTAATTCCAGTCATGATGCTCTCTCTGAGAATGCTGAGAGTAGGGAAACAATCAGACGTTCTGGGATATCTGATGATTCTGGAGCTGTTGCAACGACTTCGAAGACATCTTTTTCTGGGAGCAGGATGAATCATAAAGGGTCTGCATCAGCTAATGTGTTAGATCAGAGCTCTACCCGTTTAGAAGGCCAGGAAGATGGGATATTGCCAGAATCGGAAAAATTAGGATCACAGGGTGACGTAGACAAAGAGGAGCCTTCAGTTGAAGGATCCACACCTTCTGGCCAGAAGGAGGTGAAGTCAAGTAAAACCGCTTCTGAGTCAGTCTCATCAGCTATGTCTGAGAGCGAGAGCGATTCTGAAATGGTCTTACATGATGTAAGTATTGCGGTTTTGTCTCATATTAGAATTTAGTGATACACCTACTTTGCTGAGAATTTTTTTTATCTGAGCCTTTTCCTTTTTTTTTTTGTTTGTTGAATAGGTAAAGGTTTGTGATATCTGTGGAGATGCGGGTCGTGAAGATCTACTTGCTATCTGCACCGGATGCAGTGATGGTGCAGAACACATGTAAGCCTGCTCTTCTATTCATGTGAAGGAAAACATTCTAATGGCAATATTGTATTCAGGATGTGTTCGCATTGTTAGTAGTATAATTTCATTTGATTTTGGTTAGACCTTAGTTATTGATATTGATTATCATACCTTCCATTTATGAAAGGTAGCTCCATTTTCTGTGCTAACAATGTAGTTTTGTTTTACTTAGCTATTGCATGCGGGAAAGGCTCAATGCAGTTCCTGAGGGTGATTGGTTCTGTGAAGAATGTCAAACTGTAGCTGAAAAACAGAAGCAAGGTAAAGCTGAATATGTAACCAAACATGATATATGTGGAAAAAAATAGCGTATTGAATTGCAAACAAAATTTAGATTCACATTTTCTGTTTTAAAATTTCTAACGAGCTTGAAACATGCAGAAGCTAAGAGAAAAAGAGAAACTGAAGTAATCCTCAGTCCACATAGCTCAGGCAAACGACATGCAGATAAGATTGAGGCAGCTCCTGATGCTAAAAGACAGGCGGTTGAAGATTCAACCGGGTCACCCAAGAAACCTGTTCTCCCCAGAATAGGTGCTTTATCTCGGGAAACATCATTCAAGGGCTTAGACAGTCCAAGGGGAAAGCTAAGTCATCAATCATCTTTCACTGATAAGATGGAAGGTGCACGCTCTACTGGTTCACAGCTTCATCCTCCAAAAGGTAGGCTGCATGATGTGATTGCTCTCCTTAAGCGCCTTATCTATTTTCTCATAGTTCTGGTGATAAAACATTACTTCTTTGTTTGTCCAGGTGGATTTTTGAAATCCAGTTCCTTCAATAGTTCTAGCTCGAAACCAAAAGTGCAACTTATGGATGATGATGTTATTCTCCCAAGAAAGAAGATTAGGAAAGATTCTTCTCTTGGAAACCTAAGCAAATCAATGTCAAGTAAAACAACAGACAGTGGGAGTTCTAATGGAAACGATTCACAAGCAAAAATGCTCGCGTCAAAAGTGTATCATTCACAAGAAGGCAAAAGTCCAAAGCAACTGAAAGATCGAAGTACAGAAGCTAATGCGCCAGCAGCCTCCACCGACCAGAAGCTTACTTCACGCAGCAGTTTGGGTTCTTCATATGCTAACAGTACCCGTGATTCGAAGGGTTTGCAGTCTGATGGCAAACGAGGTAGCTTGACGAAGCAAGTTAGCAATCTAAACCGAAACCGTCTAGAAAGTCCTGTTACTTCTGGTATGATTCCTATCAGTTATATTGATACTTCTGTTACGTTATCTTTGATATTATTTTGTTTGTATATGTTTTTAATCATTTTAATATATGATCTCTCTTTTCAGGAGGTGATATTCCCACAAATGGAAAGTGCAATGCCCGCGAGCAAAGTTCAAGTCAAGCTGACTCTAAGGATGAACTGACATCCACTTCCTGCGCGGGTGAGGGTGTGCCAAGCAACGGTAATGTAGCCTCGCAGGATAGATTACCGCGGTCCAGGGAATTTAGGGAGGTAGGGAAGAAAAGCAAAGATGGCTTTGGTAAGCGCCAAAGGTCTAGCCTGTTATCTCATGCAAAAGGCTTGCCATCATCTCAAAAAGGAGGCGAAACTGCAGAATCTAATGAAACCTCAGGCGTTTCTGATAGTGATCTCCCTACCCCAAAAAATGCTCGGGAGGATATAAATAAGGGTAATAGGTTGCGAGCAGCGGTTGATGCTGCTCTTCGTAAAAAGCCCAGCTTTGGCAAGAACAGAGTATTGGAGCAATGTGATACGTCCTTGGCGTCTAATGTGCATCCTAGTTCTGATAAGAGCTTACAAACTCAGTTACCTCCAAAGATGCATACGACTTCATGGCCCGCTCCTGACCCGTACAAACAGACAATTGTAACAAATGAAAAGCAGCTTGTACCGTCTGGTGTTGATGCGGTGATGCCTTCACGATCTGTGGAACTTGATATGAAGCCTGAAGTTAATATTCCATCTTTGAAGTCCGTCATGAGAGATTGGCCATTAGTATCCCCACCTGCTCTGTTGAGAAGCTCAGCCATTCCAGACCATGAGTCTATATGGCAGTAAGTTTTCTTTCCTTTTTGTAGAGAATATCCCTTTGACTATACCTGTTGCCATGTAATGCATACTGAACAGTCAGTTTTTACATCATTTTTCCAGAGGAAATTTGGAGGTGCGGAAAGCTAGAAATCAGTCAGCTATGCATAGCGGAATGCAAGCACATCTATCAACCTTAGCATCACCCAAGGTTGCTGAAGTGGTGAACAAATTTCCAGAAAAGTTTAGCTTGAATGAAGTACCTCGGCTAAGTACATGGCCTGCGCAATTTCAAGACAGCGGTACTAAGGAAGACCATATAGCTCTGTTCTTCTTCGCAAAGGATGTTGAAAGGTAGGTTTCATACATGATCGTTATTATTCACTCGCTTTTATTACTGGTCTAAATGATTTTCGTTGCTACTTGTGCAGTTATGAGAGAAACTATAAGCCTCTCGTGGATAACATGATCAAGAAAGATCTAGCCCTGAAAGGAAACCTCGATAATGTTGAGCTTTTGATTTTCGCATCCAACCAGCTTCCTCCGAATTGCCAGCGTAAGAATGCTTACCAAAGTAGCAACCCGTGATTTAAATAATTTGTTCGGAATGTAATGCCAATTTATATTGTGTGAAAGTAGTAATTCTTACAGAGTTTAATAATTGCAGGTTGGAACATGTTATATTTCCTTTGGGGTGTATTCCGAGGAAGAAAAGAGATTTGTACAAACCCACAAAAGAACACATCTCTGCCTGCTTCAGATGTTTTGCCGCGAGACCAAGACCCCAATAACTTGTGCCAAACGAGGTCTCCTTCCAAGCATTTGGAGAAAGCGTCTTCTCTACGTGAGAGCCCACACAAGATGCAAGAAACTCAAAGTAGGAAACATGTACTTAGCCATGAGAATCCAAGTGACAGAGAATCCTCTGTTGAGCGGTCATCGATCACAAAGGTTGGTTGTTCTTAGTCCTTTGGGTAAATCGTAAATACTTTATCTCCATCTATCTGAACTCGTAGTAGGAAATTTTCATCTCTTAACTTCATCGGGTTCTTTAATGTAGGAGGAAACTGCTCGTAAAGAGGACGAACCAGGTGCGAATCATGTTCCTTGCCAAGCTAATGGATCAAACTCTGGAGATAGTCTAGTGAAGAAGGTTCAGCAAATTGCAAAGCAAGACTTGGGTGGTAGAAAGGATCTGCCTTTGACTGTCACGCCCCCTAGCCAAGTCAATCCTCTAGAGAAAGATCTTAACTGTAGTCAGGCTAGTCACAGGAAGCGTCAAGTTTGGGAACTGACAAATCCCGCCACCGTGAACCAGAAAATGGAGCTCCTTTATGAAGCTTCACGCGAAGGATCTCCGCATAAGAAGCTGAAGACAGAAAACGAAAACAGCAGCGTTACATTTGGTAATGATTCGGGGGTGATGAAGAAGAGTCCTAAAGGAGTATTCCCTTTGGACTTGAATGTCGAAGGAGAAGACATGGAACTAGTCGATGATCTTATTCCATTTGGCAATAACAATGGCAACGACGAAGACAACAATAGGCGGTTAGGTGGCACAGTCCCGGATCTCGAGCTGCCATTTGGTGGTGAAGAAACAACTCAAGAAGACACTACAAGACTATTGCCTTTCTTAGCCGGTAAAAACAACTCTGGGGAACAAAGTAGTCGCAGTATGAATAAAGCAAAAGAGAAAGAAGAAGAAGATGACTCTGCTTCTCTGTCGTTATCACTCTCGTTTCCGGGGGAGGAGAAGAAGAATGTGAATACTCCCTTTTTTCTGTTCAGAGACTTCCCCAGATAACAAGGTTATATCGTTAAGTTTATTTTTATTATGAGTGTCCTTAGTTGTTGAAGAAGACTCCAACAAGATAAAATCACAGGTTTGTATATGAAAATGGTGATGGGATAGAAAGATACCGAATGTTTTTTTTTTAAATTACTTGTTGAAATCTATAGAATAACAAAAAGACTTCTGAATCCCTCTCTCTATATTACTTGTGTACTGGTTGTGAGTTTTCAAGACGCATTAGAAGGGTTCTTTAGTAATTTCAGCTTTAGTATAAGATATCCAGACAAATGTGTCTTCCCAGTGTTCATCATCAGATCTCTTGGTTTTACATATCCAATGGCGTCCTGTGTTGCTCATCTTCCACTCTCAAGTAATCGTTTCCTTCTCACTTTACTAAGTATTTTATGTTTGCGAGAGAAGATCAGAACAATTTAGAACTCTAAGTTGCGTTTTGATCTGTGAGAGAAGAATTTTTGAGAGATTCGTATCTTTTTATATAAAAAGGAAAAATTGCAAAGCTTCTTGATTTGTTGTTATCTGATGGCACAGGTGGGTCTCAGTCTCATCTTGTGAAAGCAAATGGATTGTCCACCACAAAGCTCAGTTCCATTTGTAAAACTTCTGCATTGACTGTTCAGAAGAAATCAAGCCAGGGTCGCAAGTTTTCGGTTTCTGCACGGTATGGGTAAGTATGCATGTCGCTGTTTAAAGTTTTCTCTTGTGCGTGAATGAACTGTCTTGTTGAAACTTAGCTCTACTAATGATTTTCCAGAGACGAAGGGAGTAGGAGAGGAAGTGGTGGTGGTGATTTCATAGCTGGTTTTCTTCTAGGAGGTGCTGTCTTTGGCGCTGTTGCCTATATCTTTGCTCCACAGGTGTTGTTCTCTTAATCTCACTTTTGTCTTTCATTCTTCTGGAACCTTAATGAAAGATTTGGATTATGTTACTAATCAAATAGTGTTTTTGTATGAACTCTGTTGTTAATGATGAGTTGATTGAGGTTTTGTTCTCATGTTCTGATTGGTTTATATCATTCTCATGCAAATCTAGCTAAAAGATTTATTTCTCATTCTTGGGTTCGGTGTTTCAGATCAGAAGATCGATAATGAGTGAAGAAGATGAGTATGGTTTCAAGAAGCCACAGCAACCAACGTACTACGATGAAGGTTTGGAGAAAACAAGAGAGACACTGAACAAGAAAATCGAACAACTTAACTCAGCAATCGACAATGTTTCTTCCCGGTTAAGAGGTCGAGAAAAGAACACTTCTTCTCCCAATGTACCGGTGGAAACTGACCCAGAAGTTGAAGCTACGACTTGAAAGAAACAAACACTTTACTTGGTCTCTGTTTTTCATTTGTAACCAGAGTTGAAAACAGTTACATACGGTTAAGTGTTAAGTGCTTCACTTATTTCTGGTTGCTTCTGTGTACTCAGGCCTCTGTAGACTTCTTGCAAAGCCAGATATACAATCTCGTGTTGTTAGTGAATTTGAATTTGGTTAAGTTCAGTTTAACTAAACTAAACTCAGCATTCAGACATAATGTAAGAAAAAAAAACTAAAATAAGTTTTTGTATTTACACAAAACAAAGTGGATATTATTATGATGTATCGGATAAGATGTGTGAAACAAAACGAAAAGAGAGATAGATAGACATTGGCCGGTGGCCTCGTCACAAATCCAAAATATCCTAAAAAGAGATTCGAAAACTTTTTTTTAAAAGAGAATCCAAAACCTTTCCTTCATTCCTCAAATTCCCCACACAACACAAGCAAACCCACAAGATTCGATTCAACTTTCCCATTTTCTCAGAAAAAAAGTTTCGTTTTTGATTTTTGTTGAAACGGAAAAAGGAACACACTTTCAATCTCCTTTTTCACTTTTAGCGTTTTGGGTGTTTCATTTTGATGAGGTGCGAGGAGATTCTTACTCCTCTGTTCTTATCTGTGTCAGATGGAAGACAATGAGAAGTCTCCTCCCCCTAAGGTAAAACATTCATGGGAAACTGCGGAGGTTACGTTGGCTTTAGCTTATGAGATAAATCTGGTTTAGATAATGTCTGGTTTTGATGTTAGTGGAAACCTGAAGATCTGATACTGATGTTTCGTTGAAGTATAAGTTGTTTAGATTTCAAGGATTATTGGTGTCTTTTTAGATTCTTGTTTGTTAAAGTTGTCTACTTTTTCACTTTTTGACATTCTGGAAAATGATTTTGTTTTAATGTATTCTTCTTCTTCCATTTTGATATGGGAACTTATGACTTTTGTTTTTGTGTTTGAAGGATTACTATAAGATTCTAGAAGTTGATTACGATGCAACTGAGGAACTGATCAGACTCAATTATCGGAAGCTTGCTTTGGTTAGTCAACAACTCAACAACCCCTTTGTTTAATATCTGTTGAAATGTCCTTGTTGCTTTGAAGTTGAGTTTCAGAGTGTTTCTAGATTGAAAGAAAGATGCTTTTTTGTTGTTGTGGTTCCATTTTACAGAAGTGGCATCCTGATAAGCACAAAGGCGATACTGCAGCGGCAGAAAAATTTATAGAGATAAACGATGCTTATAACGGTAAAGTCTTTTGCATATTCGGTTCTTATGCATCTAGAAAAGCAGATAGACATTACTAAAGCTGAAGGCTTTATCCAATTTAGCTCCTTGACCTTTATGCTTCTGTTTAGGTGTTGATACAAAACTCTATATAGTTGCAATCCTCAGCTCTCTGTTTCTCTTAAGGTTCTCGCTTGCAACCATTATTTTTTGGGTCTGTGGTCACTTGATATTATGATAGTGAACAATGTGATCTCTCTATTGTAGTGTCTTGAATCAATTGATTTGGTAAAGTTAAACAGCTTCTTCTTTCTCTTTTGGGCAGTGCTGATGGACCCTGATGCACGTTTTGAGTATGACTTAACCGGTATCTATGAGATCCACAAGTATACTTTACGGGTGTGTAACATGTTCTCTTTACATTTGAAAAGAAAAAAAAAAGAACATGGTATTTAGTTTTTGTTGATTTTTTTTTTATTGAGATTTTGCCCAATGTTTTTCTCTACACAGGAATATCTTGCCAGATTTAAGGGAATGATACTCACTTGCAACGGACTCGGCATCAGCCAATCCTCGTCACTATGGTAGTAACCTCTCCAGCTTTTCATTTTATGTTTCAAATTCTCATATATCATATCATAAAGCTTGTGTTATTACATAGTTAGCTTGCTCTCATCGCCAAAACTTTTGGCTGCAGGACACATCAATTGTCTGAGACCACCAACAAAACAACAACAGACTAGCAAGGTTGGTTTTCTTTTTATTTTGTATCTCTTCTTGCTACTTGGATCCATTTCTGAATCACCAAAATAACTCTCATTATCTTCACAGGATAAAAGCAGAAGTTAGAGGAGAGATGTAAAAACTGTGTCAAGATTCTCAAACCCTTTCCCGTCGGTTTTTTAATACGGTTGTATACTGGAGCCACAGCTCGAAGCATCAAGGCATCGATGATGTATTGAAAATGCTTAATTTAGATAATTAGATGTATTGTTTCTGAATCGATGTAGAATTAGAGAAGCGTATATGGTCTCTGGTTTTGATACATACATCTACAGACCTGTGATGATTGATCAGGTCTTGTACCACTACTCTCATCACTCAATGGTTTTTCAGACTTCAGACATTAATAAAATCAATGACTTGAAGCATATATATCTCTGAGACCTGATACATACTTTATGTATTATAGAGGTTGACCACTAATCCATCTCTGAAACATGATAAAGCTTTCCTTTGGTTTATACTCTGGTGTATGCCCACCTCCCTGTATATCACATTTTATTAGAATTTAGATTCATACTAAGATCAATGGAGAAAGAAGAAGAAAAAAAGACTTGCTTTGACAGTAGCATATGTCATCTTATTGGCATAAGTTTGAGTGTATCCAGCAACTTGATTGTGTATCATCCATGGCCTCCACTTCTCAACAATTGAATAGTTAAGAGACCTTATCCACGCTTGCGTTGAAATGAAAGGCGCCATTAAGTCATGATCACCGCTATATATTCAACCAAACAAAAGTGCCATAAGGCTTTCCTATAAACTCTTGAAGCTAATTTGCATACAAACGTTAATCTAACCTGAAGATGAGAGATCGGTATCCTTTAATGCTATTATTCATATGGTATGGTACGCTGCTTTTGATGTCGGAATCGTATGGCTTACCAGAAGAACACCGTACCCATTTGTCTATACTTCCCTGGAATCATATATTCAAACTTGTTTTTTGTTAGACATGGTTTATTTAGCATTATAAAACCAAAACTCGTATACACCTTTACCACATGAAGTGCTTCCCGCACGCTCTCGTCATTAGCCCAGAGGGAAGATAGTAAATCTGTATATTCCTACAAGTGGGTGCAACGCATTTCTTGCGTTACACTCAATGGTTACAGAAGCATAGCATAGACGAATAGAAAGAAGATGGATTGCTTACATAGCAATCATCATCAGTAGACGGAGCCGAAGTGTTTGGAAGGAGAATGTATCTTCTTGGAGACAAGGCTTGATCGCACCGTGGTATTAGAATATTAGCAAAGTTTATTCTAGATATACACTGCAAATGTAAACCCCCCAAAAATGTATAATAACTCCACAAACTATAATGTATATACTATCTTTTACTATGCTTTTGTACCAAATGATATTGGCGAACACTTAAACACTATAGATAAGGGTACAACTATTATGATTAGTGTGTACCTTCAAGAACTCGTCGAAATGTTTCAAGCATTCTGTGTTGTGTGGATCTATATTATCATAATTTCCTTTGCAACTTCTCTTCAACGACTGCAAACAAAAGAGTTTTGTATAGGTTGCTTGTTATCTAACTCCATGCATGTGATATGTTACGTACCTCGTAGAGTTCATCAGAGATTAGTGCCATCCCATGTGCGAATGGAATGCGTTGGTTATGCTCAAATTCAGTATCTGTTACAGGGTTTCCTATTACAAAACCCTATTTGTTGAGAGAAATTTTTTTTTTGTTAATGTTTATTGGACAAGTTATATATAGTTAACATGAAAAGCAGCCAAGTACAACCTCAAGATTTATTTGAGGCTTAAACCCAAGATCATTTCCTGCATCGTTGTCATCATCATGTAGAGTTTGTTACAAAAATGAAACATCTAAAGAGAGAGAAAAGAAGAAGATGAAGCACGCACACACACATACCTTTGGAGATTTCTTGAACCATGGCCGGAATAATCTTACCAGAATATGAATCTCCACTCACATAAAAAGGATTTGAGATAAACTCTTTATGCTCACTTAACCACTGTACAACAGTAAAGAAAAGAAAAGAAAAGATGAATGCTTCAACAGACTGTTGTTGCACCATTGATTAGGAAAGAGATAATTTAACTAGTGCTCTTTAAAAGTCATAGAACTTATAAGATACTTAAGTTCGTCCTCTTATTTTTTACCTTGCGAATAAATTCATGGATCCTTTTAGCTTCTCCCGAGTCACTAGGTGTATCAAGAAATTTGTTGCATAGGAGAAGCCACTCCCAACAGGCTGGTCCAAAAATATTATGTTCGCAACCTACAAGCAATGATCCAGAATACCTTATCAACCAAGCATCATGACTATTAAAATGAGCTACATAACAAAAAAAAATTGTTAGTGTTACCTTTGTCCATGAATATGTAGTAGAAAGCAAGGTGGGTGTACCTCCATTGTAATCCTCAACCTTAAATGTCACAGGCCCTGTTTTATTTTTGGTGTCAATTCAAACCACATTTGACTTCCTTTAGATCATTGGATAGAGTTTTTATATTTCTACCGTTCTCAAAAAGAAGACCAGTGATAGAAGAGCAGCCAGGTCCCCCAGTTAACCAAATAAGAAGGGGATCTTCTTTTGGATTCTTCTCAGACTTGATGAAATAGTAAAACAATTGCACCTGCTCTTCGTCACCAACTCCAATATACCTGATTAATCACAACAGTGCAGATCTAACTATATGGCTTTGGTCTCACTCTTTTAACACAAAAACACATGAAGATTAAATGAAAAAGACACAAATGACAAACCCGGTCTCAAGCTGGAAAGGAAGAGGACCTTCAAAACCAGGAAGAAACTTGACAATAGAGCCACAATTTGCATGTGAACTCAAGATAATAAGTAAAAGAAGGAGAAGCAACTTCTTGGCCATTTCCTTCTAGTCTCTCGTTAAGCTAAGTCACGATTGACTGGCTACTGGTTTGTTTTTTAACAAATGAAATTAGCCAGTTGTCTACACACCTCTAGTATTCTTTACACGTATAGTTTTTGTCAGTTAAAAGGTCAGCGCATCTTTTTTTTTTTTTTTTTTTTTTTTTAACTCATCAAATACTTTCATTAGCCAATATTGCTTGAGTACACTGATTTATCAGACCTCACATGATAATTCAACCACAATGGCACTACAGAATATAACTTGGGAACATTAGACACAAAAGTGATAGTTTCCTTTGCTATTCTGTCAGCAGCCTTATTTCCTCCTCTAAGGTCAGCGCATCTTTTAGTTGACAAAAAACTATACCGCTACCTACCACTTTATAGTAGTCACAATACAACAACTAATTTTATATGTTTAGATATAGGACTGATCATGAGATTTTACGAAACTTAAACAAATACGAGTTAAAATTCAGATGATCAAAAAAAAAAAAAAATTCAGATGATCCATTTCTTAACTTTGTATAGAATTAATTATATTTTCATATATATTAAGTAAACTGCAAAATACATTTTAAAAAAAAATTCCCCAAAATTTTTTCTTTATCATTAACCAGTGACAAGAAAATTCAAATGATCAAATGTTTTGTTTATGGGACTATTTGATTAACGAGTACGGCGCAAAATAGAGGAAGCAAATTTGCATCCGAATAACAGCTTCGGGGAAGAAGCTGAAGAAGAAACTAGGGTTTAGAACAGAGGACTCTAAAACCTTTTCTGGTGGAGAAGAAGAAAGATATGATGAAGAACTGGAGAAGAGACACTCTTTGGTCTGAAGCTAGTGTATCCTTCAAACACGAGACTTTGACTTAGTAGCGGTCTTTGATCCAATGCGACAAAGTACACCTGAAACCTTTTCGGGATTTACTCGTGGCGCGAAGTTAACTGTCAAGATTGCCCATTATGACGTCATCGTCTTGTTATGTTTCCCAACTAAAAGGGTACTATTAGCCATAAAAATGGCCCATTATGACCAAGTGATATATACTTAGAAAATAGCCCATATGATAAATTTTAGTATTGTTGGACCGGCCTGGAACTTAACGTTCATCAGATTCTAATACTTGGAATCATTTTCTTGAAATTTCGATATACTATTTTTTCGTATTTAGCTTCAACTTAGTATTATTCATCTTCAGAAACTACACAAGGGTTCAGTTTGTCTTCATTTTCAAAAGGAAAAAAAAACATGTGTTCAAGGAACTATGAATAAAGCTTCGTCAAGCCAGTAATGAAATTAGAATCAAAATATTAGCTTTGATTGGATATTAGCTATAACAGCCTATTTGGTATAGTACTAAAAATCTATACCCAGACATGATAAAACAAAAGGATACATTATATTTACATGATAAGCTTGACCTGCGCGTGCATGTAATATATATACACACACACATCTAGTTTGAATATCACATATGTTTGGTAGAAACTTTGTGAAGTGAACTCGTCGGGCTTTTGAAGAAAGGAGTAAATGCTTTAAGGGTTTAAATAAGGGAGCCAGCAAAAGTGAGTAAAAAGTTACTATGATATGTGTTGTGCATATGTAGGACAATGCAATGCATGCACTCGATTATCATTGAGTCATCATAACTTCATCATCTTGCAGCTTTTTTTCTTTTACTTTTGCTTTTTCTTCCCTTGACTTTACCTTTTATACTTATTTTAATTTGTCAGAAAAGTATTAGTATATGTGAGAGAACACATAGGGGGTAAAAAAACTTCTGGGAAAAGCACTTTACCTATTGAATATATACTTTTTCTCTTCTACTTTTTATCAGCTTTAGAGAAAAACCAAATTCCAATCCACTAAATGGTCGCTCCCTATTTAAAAAGAAAATTAAATAAAATAAAAAAATGAAAGGAGCAATCATAAAGCAATCGATTACAAAATGATTTCATCACCTCTCACATCAGACTATCTTTTCTGCAATGGGCAGAATAGTTCTGTGCCCTTCTGTCTCTTCGCATTTATTGCTCCTTTTCTTCCTTTCTCTCTCTTTCTTCTTTCTTCCTTTCTCATTCTCTCTCACTCTCAACCTTAAACTTACATCAATTAATTAAGCTTTTTGAACCGTTTATGCTGACTTTTCATATTGGAATTTGAGATGTTCCTACACTTTAGTGCCCTCTCTCTAACATCTTGCGAAAAAAGCTCATTTAGATTTCAAACCTACTTAGAAAATCCATATCAACGTAGATGTGATGGGTTCTATAGATACTAGATAGAGTTTTCATTTTTTGGATTGAAATTGCTAGTAGAAAACCATGAAACACTTGTCTAGAGCTAAGTTTTGGTCGCGAGGAATTTGGGGGATAGCATATCAAAAGCTCATAACTATTTGTAAATTCAAATCTTCATTGGTGTTGTTGCAGAAGATAATAACTATATTTTGACAAAAAAAGAGAATAATAACTATGATGAATACTGAGAAGTAAATCTTCTAACCATTCACAAAGGTTTGATGATCTTGCAGGTTTTAAAGCTGTATACCCAATGGAACAGTTAGTCTTTACAACCTATATAACTTTGTTTTACAAAAAAAAAAAACCTATATAACTTTCTTTCAGATTTTCTGTTTTATATCATTACCGTCATAATAGTCATTCATTAGGTTTCTTGATGGCTATCGGTCGATGTCTAACAATAACATATATTCAAACCTGAATTCAAAATTAAGAAATCAAAGACAAGAGGTTACAAAGAAATATCAAATTAAGAGACAAGAATAAGTTAAACCTGGACGGTATGGTTTGTAACCTAGTCGGTGTGGTAAGTACAGAATATGTATTATAGTTACGAGACGTTGGTGGGTGTCACAGTACATTCTTTGGTGTTGTGTGCTCTTTCACCCTCATAATATTCTAACTTTATTGATTAATCATAATAACAATATATAGACATAGAGAATTTGACGTTACATGATATATATTCAACCAATATAAAGATATGGACCCCCTTAATGAACAGTGGACATCACATCTCTCTCTCTCTGTGACTGTTGTTGGTTAATGAGACAACTACAACACCTTCATGCCACATCTCATTCTTCGCCAATCTTCGGTACAATTTGCCAATTCCTTTAGGCCCCATCTTTTATACCCTATAAATATACTCTTGTGGAAGAGAAAAAAATTGGTATAGAGTATCGGATTTTAAGCCAAACACAAAATATATAACAAGGATTATCCCCAAAAAGTTTATCAATTAGAGTTCTTTTTTTAAAAGGAGTTGATCAATTAAATTTTTGTTTCAGTTTCTCTCATAACCAAACTAGCACTAGTGTGATCAGTATGTTATATAAACGCAGGTATAAGTTATTTATTGGAGTGTAGTTCCAATGATTTTCTTTTAACTTATGTTTCTATTTTCTTGCATCTTGTTATATATATGCCCAATTAATTTTCGTTATTTTTTCATTGGTACCTTACAAAATGATGTGGCGCATTAGTGGTGGATTGATTACTAGCTAGTGTTCTTAATTACCTTTTACACTCCAAATTATGATAGTTTTTGGTAAAATTATTTTGTAATTACAAATATTCTTATGTATTTCCGAAATAGTACCACATCGCTTTTTCTTTTAAATTTTGAGTGTACATCTTTACTGTTTTTCACCTAGCTAGTTAGCCGTGCAAATTCATTATGTGATAGGAAATAAATATTGGCTTCTTTGCTATAACTTTACAAAATCTAAAAGGGGATAGTAATGTCAACCTTTCTCTTGTTTCATTATTTTGAGATGGAATGGAATTAAATAATTTAATTCACAACTCTAGAAATTTTGCTATTTGCATAACATAAAACAGTGGGTCCAATGTAACCCTACGATTATATTTCAAAATACGTAAAGCTTAAAAGTAGTTTTTGGGTGTTTTAAACATAAATATGGAAGATTTTAAGCTTTATTCTCCAACTTGAGAATTGAGAGGCATATTTTTGCACGGTGAATGTGAAGGGAAAGAAAAAAAAGGGGCGAGAAAAGCATATTATACATCGTTGTTAGTGAGTCAATGATGAACAAATCATGTTGGGCTATTCGCATATAAATACCAAAAATAGTTAATGCCCAGTTTTTAAATGATTTTTTTTTTGTTGGAAAAGCTTGACTCACAAGACCAAAAAGTTATCACCATGCTTTTCATCAAATTAGTCTAATATAAAAAAAAAATTGACCCAAAAAGGAAGAAAATTATATACTACATTGTTTAGGATGTGAAACCAACATTCTTCGCATTTTCCTTTTTTATTCTTGTTTTTTTTATACAAACGTCGTTAGTAGGAAAGGAACTTATACTACAATCAGATAACATACTCAATCATATCGATTTTCCATTCAATTTTGAATAATATAAAAAGTTTAAACTGGTCATAAATGGATTTTTAAATAACACTAATGTATGATACAATATATTATATTGATGTTGTATGATCATGATTATGTTATATGTTTACCAGAAATTTTAGATGATACACAAGAAAACACTTTTGCAAGGCGCTCCTCTGGGATCGACTACTTCTCTTATATTCTTTAACCAACATTTCTTTTGATCTTTCAATGAGAAAAGTGAGAAAATAAATTTATTTTTAGTCCAAAATTTATTTTTCTCTAATGTATAGGACAGTTTTTCCATAATGGTAACATAATGCAAAAAACATGAGGGTCCATTAAACAGTTAAATTAATATTCAACATAATAGACAGAGGACGACAGCTGGTTGTTAGGCAGCTATGGGTCTTGCCTTTTGCCCTACTTGAATAATCTTCACTAAACAGTAAACACACACTCTTTTTTGTGTTAAGAACTAAACACACTCATTTATTTTTAATTCGATTTGAACAACCATAATTCAGTATGGAATCAAAATGCGTATTAAATTTCAGATCTATACCTACCAAATAAATATCATAGTAGTCCAAAAAAAAATCATTGTCTGATTTGTACAGGTAGATAACCATATTGCATGTGTCAATATGTTTTCTTATTCTTATGTTTATATTTTGTGTATTGTTATTAGTTTGATTGTTATTGTTAAATTCTTCTCCGAATTCCTTAGTGTTGAGAAGATTCAGTTATTATTGATTTGTAAAACATTAATCAAGGAATTTTCAAAATAAAATAGAAAATGGGAGAGTATGTTTGAAGACAAGATGCATATTTATAAATACAAAGTAAGTATCAAAAATATAATAATTAAATAATGGATAGTATTAATTAGAAAATATGACAAAGAGATATGAACGTCAACGGATTGGTAGAATCAACGGAGACTTTCATTCTCCGATATATTCCAAAAAGGTGTAAACTATTAATTTAGACAATATGGAACCTCACGTTCTGTTGGATCCATTTAATGCGTGCAGTGATAATTTATTTTAGATCTATGAATAAAAATTATAAAATACAACTACTAGTAAGTTCTTTTATTTCGTACGTAAATGAGGAAGTTAAAAATAAAAACAGCATTAGCAGTTTAATTACTTGTCGCATTGGATCTCACTCACCGACGTAAGTTCAGGTCCATGAATATATTATCACCCGTTCATTTTTGAACTTTTCTAGCCATTGCGAATTTGATAAAGGAAAGAATAAAACATACGAGCAAAAGGAAAGCTAATATATCTTCTTCGAGAAATTAATGGGGCACAGAATCCAATCATACGTTAATAGCTAAGCGAAATATCAAGCTTCGTTACTCTCTAGTTTCAAACTTTCAATGTTTTTTTTTGAGAAATCTCTAGTTTCAATGTTCCTCTAATAAACTAAACCTAAAAAGGTTTAGTTCCCAATATAGTAATTAATGGATCAGTTAACATATAGTGTTAGTGACTGATCTAATGATAATCTCTTGGATGAGCCTAGGGTTGAAAAAACAGAAAACTAGCTCGTTCAGAAAACTAAACATATATTTATAGTTTGGAATAAAATTCAAATTATTATTACTGAATTCAAATTTATATGCTAAATACAGTATAAAACAAATTTACTGTAGCCGTAGGCTTTAAGAAAACCAATTCAGAATTATAAAATTGACATCTTCCCAAAAAAAAGGAAAAAAAAAAATAGCTAAGGCTATATTTATCTAACTCACAGCATGCACTACTTTTAAAAAGACTCAAAATACGTCTAAACTCTACAAACATATACCGCACAAACTTTTTTAACAGATATATATATTATAAGATTAAATAATAATCTCTACATATTATTTCAAATCATTTTCCTATTTTTTTATTCCTGATGCTTTCAACATTTAGTGCAAAATTAAATGTCTTTTTACATTTTGTGATTGTTTAGTATTTTACAGTTGCTTAACCTTTTTTGTCAGTAATGATTAAATGCTTAGCTATTGATTTTTTTTTTTCTGAAACAAATACTTCATCTGTTTCATAATAAGTGTAATCAGGGGCGGATGCACGTTAATGACTACGGGGTCACGTGCCCCCGATTAATTCTAGATAATATTTGTTTCCAGCCTAAACATTATCACTTAATTTGCTCAGTTGCTTATAGTACCCCCATTAAATTTTAGAGCGACAGTTTGATTCTTCCGTTGTACGTCTATTTTTTTTACCTTTTCTTTCTTTTTTCTTTCAATTTTATTTTCTCATTCCTTCGAGTATTAGACGTAATGTATGGATGTCATCTCTTCGTGTATTACTTTGTTACCACGTTTATATAGATTTTTTGTTTGCTTTTTTCAACCAACTATTTCCTTTCTATTTTGTTTCAACAACTAATCTAACTCATTTTATATATTTACACTAATTTACACTACTAGTAAATTTAATTAACACCCTTGGATAAAAACATTTAAACAATACAAAACAACTAAAATAATTTTAAAAATAAATATTAAAATCCAAAATCTTTTAAGATTTGTGTTTAGTTATACTTTATGTATGCTATAGGATACCAATTTAAATGTACTATATACTTTGAACTTACTTTTGGTAGTTTATTTTAATCATACATATTATTTAATCTTTATAAAAATATGTTATTAAATTATATATATTATTTTAAATATTTGTGCCCCCGATCCAAAAAATTTCTGGATCCGCCACTGAGTGTAATTCTAATATTTTTTGTTGTTACACAAAAAGTGTCACTTTACAATTCCAATGCAAATTATATTTACTTTCAGCTGAAAATTGATTACAAACTGCACTGATTTTTTAAATAATTTTATTCATCTCAAATATTATTGATCAGAAAGGTGTAATTAATAACAACTTACATATATTTCAGCCATTTTTTTTAATTTCTGAAAAAAATGTCAAAGTGACACTTATTCAGAAACTGAGGGAGTAATATATTTCAATAAAAAAATAAAACAAAATAAATGATTTCTCAATTTTAATGCAAAAAACTTGAACATTATATTATTTAATATAGAGAAAATGTAATTAACATACTCCCTCTATTTCATAAAATTGCATATTTTTTTAAAAAAAGTTTTGTTTCAAAAATATTTATTTTTATATTTTCAATGTATTTTTGTCAACTAATAATAATTGATTGTAAAATTCAAAAAAAAAATTGTACAGGATTTTTATTGGTTTAGAATGATGAGAAATATATAGTTACAAAAATATTATACATTTAATATTAAAATTTAATATGTTTTATTAATATGTGGGGAAAACTAAAATATGTAATATTTTGAACCAAATGGAGTGTTATATAATTCATAATTTATTTTTATAACAATTTCGGGCTTTTAATTACCTCTACGATCAATAAATAATAATAAAAAGATCAATAAATAAACAAATACCTAATATTGATGGCCATGTGACTTATTTTCTGAGGAGACAACTCAATGAAAAATATAGAGTTTATTTAATTGAGAAAGAATATTTGGGAGAATGAAAAAGGGAATTAGAAGCAAATATTTGGGTTCTTTAGAGTTTACTTGTTTTTGCTTACTCAAGGAAACAAACAAAATATACTTTCTGCCTAATATTCTTATGTATGATAATATCTAAAACAATTATGCGTTACAATAATAGAAATGCCGCTAAGTATATGACACATCTTGTATGGTCATATACACACGGAAAAACTTGTATATTGTATTGTACAGACGAATGTATAATGTGTATCATGCACATATATGAGTTCATTTGAAGAAAAAGGTACTTTTTGTAAGACATAACTTTTTTCTCTACATTCGGAAGCCACATCACAAAGTATATAATATATAATCCAAATCAAAAGTGGGAGAAAATAACAATATGTCATTGAAATAAACAAGTCAAAGTTTATGAAATAAAAAACTACACAAACAATCTCAAGATTTGGTAATATAAATCTGCTATATATATTTAAATTAAGTGTCTAATGTGACAGATCAGTCTGATTTAGCCCTATAATAGACTTCACAAAATGGTCAAACAAGTGACCGGTTGATTTTGTAGTCTACATCTCTACGAACTAAATATTTATGTCTTTACGAGCTATTCATAAACTCAAGAACGTACTGATATTTAATGTAGAGTTATCTCTTTAGGTATAGTTGAACAATCTACGGTCAGGAACTTGAATTGTTTGATTCCAAAATCATATAAAAGAAATTAAACAAATATATAAAATCTAAATAGAGAGTGAAGTGAGAAGCGAAGAGAGTGGGGGAGAAAATAAAACAAAAAGAGTCAGAGGGTTTCTTTCTCTCTCAACGTATGAATCCCGTCGTCTCCGGGGTACCAAAATCAGAGCATCCGATTTTTATTTATGTATTTTATATGTTTTGTTTTTGTTATTTTCTCTTATTATTTATTTATTTATTTAACTTTGGCTTTTGCTTTGACTAAAGATTTAGATAGGACAGAAGAGAGCGACCCTTTATTCTTTCTCCTCTTGTACTCTTCTCCAACATTTTAATTAGTATTACTAGGGCCGGCCCGCGCTTCGCGCGGGATATTTGCTTTGATTAGGGATATTCTTGCTTTGATTACTATTGAAATAAACTATCTGTGTAAATTAATTGGTTGGTAAGTTATTAGTACAAAACTATTTGTCATGTCTTGGGATTTTTGCTCTTATACCATCTTTCTTTTGAGGTTGTGTTGTTCATTGCGTTTAGCAATTGTTGCGTCTAGTTGAATGTGTTTGTTGGTTTTGATTAAGTTATTAAAAGTAGTTTTCTTTTCATGGTTATATACATGCATGTTTTCTTTTTCATGGTTATATACATGCATGTTTCCTTTTTCTGTACTTTGCGGATTATTGGAAATTATAAATATACCCTACCATTAAAAATATTTTCATGTATATATAATTTTTTAAAAATATTATCCAAGGTTTATTCTACATTGATTAGGACAATAAGTTGAATATATCCTAGACCACAAATCACAAATATTTTTAGTCATACATTTTCTTTTCTTCAAGTTATTGTTACTTTTATTTCATTTTATACATTTTTCTTAATATTTATATATGCATCCATAATATTTTTAAAATAATATTTTCATTAACTAATGTAGCTATTGTAATTTTAAATATATTATAGGTTTTGTGCACTTGATAAAAATATATTTGGCGTTGGTGGTATTTGTAGTGGTTGACAACGAGAATAGATATTTACTTCCGTAAAGTTTTTGAAAAATAATCTTAAGGATAAATCTCTTTTCTCAAATTCCATTTATTTTGTTTGTTTGAACTTCAATTATTATTTGAAAGGAAAGAGATTTTCAGTGGTACTGCAAATAAAAGTGTTCAAGATTACTAAGATTGGCACGTGGAGAGATAAGTAAAAAGGAAACATGATTTTTTTTTTGATGTGTTAATCTGATTACTATTGTTGCAAAGTAGATTCTTGATTGATCCAAAGTCGAACTGCTTGATTGTTCAAAGATGAGCTAATATTCGGGTCTGATGAGCCAAATGGCCCAAAACAATAAACAAATCAGATATTGGATTTTGTCTATTTTTTCTATTTGTGCGTCTTTCAAGTTGATGATTCCTAAAATCATCATTCTCTTGATCATCTATGTTCTAAACGCTAGCTTTACCGAATGCTGCAGAGCAAGGTTATGATGCAGATTCAATCTATTGTCATTAAGCTTCTTAAACCTCTCTCAAACAGAACTTCAGAAACAAATTTCCATTTTCTCTTTCTTTGTAAAGCCACAAGCTTTCTTCTACTACCACCATCCATACTCGAATCATCACATATAAGGCACGTCAGTTATCAACAACTTCAACATCTTATCAGTCAACTTCATCACTGCCATGGAGACTTTTTAGCTGATGGATTCATTGTGACCATCACCACCTTCCTCACTGAAACTTGGTTCATGATCATAACTCACTGAGTTATTCTCTCTTTCTCCTTTATGTTGCTTAGTCAATGGCATGTTGTGATTACATGTTTGAGTTGTAACCACAGTAAAGGGAAGACCTTCAAGCGGTTTAGAATTGGGGTTGTGATGATGAACTCTCAAGGAACCTTGTAGATCGTAACTTCCGTACGACAAAGCTCCACCACAGACCACACCTTCTTGAGGAAAATTCTCATCCCTTTGTCCCTCGAATCACTTCCTATGTGAGAAAAAAACATCAAATATAATCAGATCAAGAACCGAATCCGAAAAAGTATAGACCTTTGTCACCAAAATGCGAATCTCAAGTGTTTGTACAAAACTATCAGCAGTGCTTCTTAACTTTTCGGGATTCCCAGAAACGCAAAAGCCTTGCCTCAACACGCTACCTGCACTGTCCCGCCTTCAATTCAGATAGATGAATCTGCGAAAGAAGCCATTATCAAAGAGTATGAGAGAGATTTAACAGAGGAAGTTTTCTGAAAAAGCAGGGTTTGGACCTCGAGGGCGATTCGGCTGGCTTGATACCAAGGTTCTCAAGGAAGATTCGGCTGGCTTGAAGAAAAACGGTCCCACTGATCCCAATCCCTAAGCGTCTTCCCAAGATCCTCCCTATTCGGATTTGGAAATACCACCAGCTTCAGATTACTGGCTCACACCAAATCCCACACCGGCTCCGTCAACGTGTGCGGTGGAGACTCGAACCCGCTCCCCCGATCGTCCTCGAACCTTCAAGCTGCCGAAGTTACCTGCCGGCGGAAGCGATAGAGGGGCTGGAACGGGCGTCACTTTCTGGGAGGTGGAGGAGGAAGACGGCGGAAGCGGAGGGAGGTTGGATTGGACGAAGGGAGAGGAGAGAAGACTACGGTTTAGGGCTTGCGTAAGCCCATACACAAAGCCCATATCAATTGTATTCTAAGTTAAATGAAGCTGTGCGGTTTGATGAAAAGGACACGTGTCGTCTCCTCAAGCAGCGACTTTCTGACCTGGATCCTAGGTGGCAGCACAGGAGGGAGGCATACATTTATATATATATATAGATTCTTCATCATAATCTGTGAACATGTATTATTTTATATTCCAATGGGTTTCTGATTTAGTACTCAAAATGATAAGGTTTGTTAATCTATCTTTTTGTTCGATATGTTTAAAGAATCTGTATAAAGAAACAAGCCCCAAACACATATCATTATGTTTTATCTATGAAAAGGATATCAATTATAACGTACTAATTTACATCAAATTTCCATCTATTATATAAACAAATTATTTGTCAATAGTAGTTCAGTTATTTTAGCTGTAAAAACTAAAGTGTCAATACTCAATAATAAAATACTAATGACTTGCTAGTTATTTTAGCTGAATCAATCAATGTAGTTGTAAAATATTTATATTGGTAGTTTGCTCGGTGAAAGAAAGGTTAAAATGACAAATTTAAGATATCATCCCAAAATAAAATAAAAACTTGCACTATTTGGAATACAACGAATTACAATATTACCCTTTCTCAACTATCGTTTTCCATCTCATACATACACACATGTACATACGCACACACTATATCTCTCTTTCTTACTTATTTTATTTTTCCTGAATTTTGTTTTATTCCTTTTTTCTCTTCTGCGTTTGATTCACAACACACATACCTATCTCTCTCTCTCTCTTCTCCTTCTTTTTCTATCTCTCTCTGCGTCTTACTCTGAGCATGTTTGTTTCTGGAAGAAGATTATTATTACTCAACTTTTCTCTCTTCTCTTCCTTCTTAGTCCTCTTCAAAGCTCTTCTTTAACTTCATCTCCCCTCACTTTCTCATTTCCTTTTGAGATATAGAGAAAAAATCCAAATCTTTCAGACACCCTTTTGACTTCTTTGCTCAAAGAATCTCTTTTATTTTTCCCTTAGAAAAATAATTTTAAATTCAGAAGCAAAACCCTCAAGAGAAAGAAATACAAGTAATCACCCATCATCATCATCATCATCATCAGTAGCAGAAGGAATAGCAAGAGAGGTTCTTAAAAGGTTGCTTAATCATGTCCATGGAAGGAGTTTTTCTAGAGAAACCAACATCAAACACGACTACAACTCTCCCTGATCTATCTCTCAACATAAGTCTCCCAGATACTCATCACAACGAGTCTTCCAAAGAACTTTCAAGAAGATCATCCCAAACCGACAACAACAGATCATCAAACTTTGAACTCTCCTTATCTCATCATAACAACCCTAGTTCGAATCCAAGCACAAGAATCCTCCATTGTCCTGATAGAAGGAACCTCTATAACAACCACATCCTTAGTGGTGGAAGTCTTCATCAAAGGGTTGATGAATCCGAGATTAATAATATCCACCGTCCGATTAGAGGCATCCCGGTCTATCACAACCGTTCATTCCCTTTTCACCAACAAGCCTCTCCTTCTTCTTTGCCTTCTCTTGGAGGAGACTTCTCAATCTTAAACTCATCTTCCGGCTATAACAACGCTTACCGATCGTTCCAATCTTCCCCTAGGCTAAAAGGTGTTCCTATGCATCATCATAATCACTATGGAGCCGTTGGATCTTCAGATTCTTCTTATCCTCATCATCATAATCATCACCATCATGGGATGGTCAGATCAAGATTCTTGCCTAAGATGCCGACAAAGCGGAGCATGAGAGCTCCGAGGATGCGTTGGACGAGTAGCCTCCACGCACGGTTTGTTCACGCCGTTGAGCTTCTAGGCGGACATGAAAGTACACACGCATTTACATCATAATCACATTCTTAAGCTCTTTCCCTTTTTAATTTAATATATATTCTAAAAATGTGAAACAAAATTCTTGTTATTGTTGTTTTGAATATATATAGGAGCAACTCCAAAGTCAGTTCTTGAGCTCATGGATGTAAAAGACTTAACTTTAGCTCATGTGAAGAGCCATTTGCAGGTAGATCTACACTCCACTTCCGTGTTAATACAAATGAGAGAACCAAACGTTGTTTATGAATTTAGGTTTTTTCTCTCATATTCTTATTGGTTCCTTTCCCCTAGTATGAGTCTAGTCAAGTTAGTTCATTACCAATTATTAAGATTCTCTAATTAGGGAAATTCATTGTTTTCATCACCATCATGTCCCTCTCTCTCTCTCTCTCTTCTCATTTCCGTTGCACAAAAACAGCTTAATCAAGAAACTAGATATTTGTGTACATATATGCCATCATAGCAGTGAATAGTGTTGAAGTATCCAAAGCTTGTGCTGAAACTCTAATGTCTTAGTTTTGTTTTCTTGTTTTGTCTTTGCTTCAAAGTTTAGTCATTTTCTGAAGAGATGGCACAATTGCCAAGAAATTGAATCAGTAATGAATTTAAAGGGAGAAAAGAGAGAGAGAGTGTAGGTATAGCTTTAAGAGAATTGTTAAGCAAACTGAGATGATAGAATTTCTTTTAATCATAATTCTAATTTTAAAATAAAATAGGAAGAGGGGACAAAAGTAGTCATCATTACTCAATGATAATAATACAATCTTTCAGACATCAACCTCGTGGTCTTAAAATCATAAATAAATAATTCAATGTACAACACTAGTCCCAAGACATACCCAGAAAACCACACATTTGTATAAAGTTCATATGTGTCTGCATATATGTCTCCAGATTCGTCAGCTGTATCATAAGTATATTCAAAATAATACACTTGTTTTTTTATGGTATCCTTAATTAGATTTATTGATTTATTCCTTAGTTTTTGAGCTGTAATGCCTTTTACTCTTATTTTTTCTTGCAGATGTATCGAACTGTTAAGACCACTAACAAGCCTGCTGCTTCATCAGGTACGTATTATTCCGAACCTGACTTTACACATATGTACTTATGCATATTCACATTTCTTTCTAATACTTTTCAGCTTTATATATGCTAAAAAGATAGAAAAATATACAATAAAGCTTATTTCGCCAATAATATTTAAGCAGATTTTAGGTTCAGTATATAGTTACTATACTAATTTATTGATCAAAATAAATAAAATAAAATTTCAAGCTATAATTTGAATATTTGATTCGTATATTATTTAAACTTAGAAGAAGCATTTCTAGTATTTTTACTAGTTAGTTCCAATATTTTTACTATTTCCTTTTCCCAATTAAAAAATGCTAATAATTGGTCAAGCTCAAGGCTTTATCTTTCTTTCTTATGATTGAAACCCTAAGTTTAACTGATCAAGGTTCAAAGCAAACCAAACAAAAAATCATCTTCAATAGTGATCTTCTTTAATAAAACGGAAAAAATCTATCAAATGACTACATACTAAACTACTAAATCTTTGCCCAAAAAAGCTAGTAAATCAAATATGACTAGTACACTGAAATAAAGATCTGTTTTTAAATATTCATATGGATTTTTTTTTTTTTTCGTTGTACACACAAACATATTTCATTTTTAATCTCTTATTTGGCACAATTTCCAAGGTTTGAAACATTGATTTTAGTCAAGCCAAAAGCTGGAAAACATTTAAAGGAAAGCAATATGTTCACTGCACTGTCTTTTACCAAAAGCTTACAATAATTGACCCTTGTTTTATTTTAAACAAGAACCCTTAAAGGGTAAAATAGTTGAGATGAAATATGATAAAAAGTTATAATTAATTTTTCAGATGGGTCAGGAGAAGAAGAAATGGGTATAAACGCGAATGAAAGGGCACAATCTGACGATACTTCTCCTCATCATCAAGAAATTGACTTCCCTTCCACACAACCTCGTTGGAGTAACTCTTCAGGGTACGTTTATACGTGTTATAATCTTATTACATACAAGTATATACATGTATCAAACGCACGATACGTTAGAATTTAAGTGAGATTGCGTAGTTATATAGGGTTTAGGTTCCCTTTACCTAAGTAATCCTACTCCAACCAAGTTAAATAAAAAATATTTAGTTATCCCAACAAAAATAGATTGGATGATATTTTCAGGTTTTTTGTTTGTTTTAAATTTTTAATTGAACCAGTGAAAATGGTGCTTTTGGTTTCAGTGAGATGAAATTGTATAGGATTTAGGGTTTGTAGTTTTTAAAATCATTTGGTATACTTGTTATATAATAAAAAAAACTGTTCACATTTATGACATGAAGTTTGTGGGATCAATAGTAACATGCAAAATACGTTATTTGTGACTACCATTTTTCTAGTATAAATCACCAACTATCGAGTTAAATGGTTTACCATTTTTCATTTTCAACTTATGCATGGATAAGATTGTTGATTTCATTATACTTTGTTGTTCTTTAAACATACAACAGAGAGACATGGCCATTAAGTAACAACTGCGCAAGCGACATAGATACGGTGATCAGAACTTCATCAACATCAATGATCTCTCACCATCAAAAAACCTCCCTCCTTCAAAATCAGGTTCTAATAACAGTTCTCATATAACCATGCATATACATATATAGTTATTGTTTTTCTTAGTTTGAAAAAAAAAACCTAATTAAAGTTAATTTCGCAGGACCAAAGGTCAAACGATCAAGGAAAGAGGTGTGGAGATCTTAGTTGTAACAATCCAAGTTTGGAGTTCACATTAGGAAGACCCGATTGGCACGAGAAATGACTTTCTTGACCAATATATATACCCGGAACATGTATGCAGACTGCAGTTATAGTTATACCGCTGTGACGATGAATTTGTCAGCGGAAAAGTTGAAGATCACATAGAGAGAGCCAAGACGCTCAAGAGTGTTGATTTTTGGAGAAAGACATGCTTTTTTAGGCTTTTCTTCTCAAGTTCCATTGATGTTAATTATAAAGTGCATGATCAATGTATGATTTTTTTTTCTTTTTTGGTTTTCCGGGGTTTATTGATTTTCCCGAGGTTGATGTGGTGTGATCATAAGTTATATAATTGGCGTGATCATAAGTTACACACAAAGTTTGGACGATTTTTTTCTTGAAGTGAAAGCCTCTTCGTGGTTTAGAGGGTTGTATACGCAGCATTCCTTAATTAAATGAAACAAAATATATGCATACACATCCGAATGCAAATGATTACAATGATTCTTCTGTAATCAGCTTCTTCACAACAAGCTCAGTGAATGAACAATTTATATAAACTTTCATTAACAAACACGCTTGACCAAAACTAGGGGTTTATCTACAAACTCTGTAGACACTTGTAATTAAAAAAAAGGCTAAAGAGAAGGATTCTCACTGGATGATTCGATGGTTACTACCTCTCGATCTTTGTCTTGATGAAGACTGAAACTGTTACCTGAATAGGCTAATCCCATCAATTGCTTCACCAAGCGCAGGCTTCCTTTTGCTCCCAACCACACAAGATAGAAGAACCCAATCCAACCTGTTAAACTCATTGCATTATATTCTATCAGTAAATAAAAGAAAAGAAAGCAACTTGGAATATTTCATTTCAAGAGTCCAAAACAGAACCAGAACAGAGTAATATAAACCTGAGGCAAATAAGATGGAAGCAACAGCTGAAACTGTAGCAGTAGAGATGACGAACGCAGCAACGGATAAGGCTCCGATGTAAGTAGGGGACAAGGAGAGAAAAAAGAGAGACAAGAAGCCACCAGCAACAGCAAGTGAAACCAAAAGAGAGATTGTGATTGCGTTTACTGTTGCAGCTACAAAGAAGAGCGTGAATACAACCAAAGCTAGTGCCGTAAGAATCACTATTGTTCCTATCTGCAACAAAACAAGAAGTTTGACTATTCCAATAAAGTACCAAACTTTAGCATGAGAAGAGTCAGTGATCATCAATTACAGTGATGACAAGCAGTGCACGAAGCGGGCTGCCACGACGAGTCCATTGGAGAATGTCGCGTGACGTTTTCCGAGAAGCTTCTCGAAGTTTTGGACCATTCTCGGAGAGAGAGTTTCTTATTCGTTGAAGCAGAGAAGACGACGAGGCATCCCTTGTTTTCGGATCCGGAAACAGAATCGAACGGATCGTGATCCAAAGCAATGAGTGGAGGCTCTCCGAATCATCCTCCTCCTTAACTTCCACATAGTCCGTTTTGTGATGACCATTCATCGTCCCTCCGTTCACGACGACTTCTCCGACATCATCGGCTTTAGCGTATGATTTCTTCTCTGTTTCGCCGTGATCTTGCGACATTTTCTCAGACTGTTGATTTAGGATTTGGATCAAGAAGGAAAAAACTTGGGGGTGGTAACAGATAATGGCGGACGTAAGATGGGAACATAACAGAACAGCTGTTTAGTTTTTTTCGTTAGAAGATATCGGCCACGCCCACGTGTAGGTGTAGCATGCAAGCACCAACGTGGCCAAGAGCGTCTAATCAACGCGCTTTTAACAAGCGAGTAGCTCATTCTCTTTCTGTTAAGGTCCATTTGCTGTGCGGCTTTTTTTTGCCGCGCCAACTCAACCGTTTGTTACTTGTTCGCACGGGTTCAATTTTCCCAATATAAAGAAAATTGCGAATCGGATTACATCAAATATGCACCCCGATGGGCCTTTATGCCAAGCCCATTTATTCTTTGTTCAAAGCATTTTAAACAACATATAATAAACTTCATATCATTTGCCGGCAAAAGAAATACAAAACTCATATCCGAATCTGAAATATTAAATTACTACTACATACTTCCGGGAAAACAAACCTTATACATTAAACTATAGATATATGTTTTCAACATTAATTAGTCAGATTGATTCATGGTGTTTTCCATACCTCAAATATACTTCAAAATCCCCTTGAAAGGAAAAAAAACATATAATTCGGGGATATATCATTGATATATTACTGACATTTTACTTTAATTAATGAATAAACTCCAAAGCTGCATAGTAGGCGACGAGCACTGGTAAAGAGACCAACATCCCAAATATCACCCTACATTTATGATCACACAATTAACTGAATTATATATAATCACAAAAATATAAAATTATATTTGGTTTTCTAATTTAGACTTACGCTGTGCTTAGAACATCTGCATGTAATCCGTACTCCTTAGCAAAAATAAACGAAGTGATTGATTGTGGCAAAGCAGCCTGTAATTACATACTGATACATAAGTAATTTATCACTTAACTCAAAAACAAATTAAGTTTTTTATCTTCTGAAAAGTGAAAAAGATGATGACAAAAAAAGTGAAAAAGCATTCTTAAGTTTGTCTCCTATCTAGCTAGTGGGTGAAAGGAATGATTTGGTGTATTGCAGTTTTCCAAATTGATTCGGTATATGCTAATCAACATATATGTATGCTACTTAATCTATCAGACTATACACATATCCAACGTACGTTATTTAGAACAAGATTAAACTAAAATATAACTGTATCAGACTGAACATTTATTTTCCTTTGCTTTGTATATATAGCTTATAAACAGAACAAGAAACGAAAACTTGATCAGACAAACCGGAACAAAAATACAAGAAATGGATAATGACCTGAATGATGGCGACGCGGAGGACATTTCCGTGGATGCCAACCGCGATTGAACCAATGGCCATGGCGGCGGGTCCGGCAATAAATTTCAAGATCATCCCCATCGCAGTCAAGCTTGTTCCACATACTATCAACTTGTCTTGAAGTGCCATGAATATCCCTGCGCATATGTATACATATGTATGCTCAATTACTAGTTCCATATGGTTATGTAATATATACATAGGTAGGTAATAAAACATAAATAAACGTACCCATATTGAACATGGCAGTTCCTGTTCCTGCTTTTGACATTATAAGAATCGATCCCTCTATTATGCCCGGCATCTCAAAATGCCATCTATTTCAATCAATAAGTAAAATATTAAAGTCTTTGTTACAGATCATGTTGATCATATTGTTACTATTATACATACTAATAATCAAAACCCCAATCCCATTGTTTACAACACCTGTTTAGTTAAGACTATATTCTGGCCGGACATGATTGTTTCTTTGCATGTACGTTTGTGTTTATGTTACCTTGTTAAAATTTCTAAGGACACTATAACTTGAAAAGGCTAACGTAAATACGATAATCAACTGTGTTACAACACCATTTATCATAGAGTGTAAGGCGCTAGACCGAAAAGTATTTTTGATGGTCTAAACTTCAAATTTTAGATTTTTCGGTCCGTTTAAACGATTGCTTAGATGTTAGAAATTGAGCTTAGTGTCTCCTGATCACCCATACTTAAAGCTTTGATAAAACATATTTCATAAAGCTAATATATATATTAAAGATTCTTTTTTACCTGTTAGATATAAAAGCCCATGCGATTCCAAGGATACAAGAATAGCAATTCGGATTCGTTGCAAGCTTCAACCACACGACGGACATGACCTCAAGGAACGACTTCTCCACTCTCACAACCACGGCTTCCTTTCTACCACCTTCGATATTGATGTCATCTACATTATTATTACTACTAAAGCCGGCTCTTCTAAGCTCTAAGACAAACAACAAGAGTGTGAGCCACACGATTCCCTGAAACACCGATGATTGAACAACGAGATCAACAGCCTCTTGTCCGTACATCGCCTTTGCCAATGGCACACCCACGACAAGAGAGTTAGTAAGAGTGCATAGAGAGAAACTTGTAATGGACCAACAATAACTTCCTTTGCTGCTATATTTGGCCCAAAACGCTAAGACCGCAATTATGATGATCTTAGAGAGAACATCTGCTGCAATGAACCGGTAATTCATGTTGAATGGGTCGACATGAGCCGTGAACTCGATGGTGAAAAGTGGTAGGGTGAAATAGTAAACGAGCTGGTTTATGGCATCACATTGATCACGAGTGAAGATGTTCCACCATTTCACCGAACCATAGCCTGAGATTAGGGCAACATAGAGTGGAACCATTGCTTCGATGACCTTGTAAACATCTCCCCCACTTATCATGGTTTTACTAAAAAAAATGTTATATATAATACACAGTTTGGTTTAAGCAACGGGAAAGAAACTGAAGCTTGTTAAGTTCTTTTGTAGATAGTGAATGTGGTAAGACATAACCAACATGTTCATATTTATAGATACGATTGTTGTTTTTAACAAATGAAAAAACAATAAAATATATATATATATATATATATATTAGACATCCATGATGAATAATATCATTGAAACAAAAGCAAGATTTTTGGTATAACAATACTAAGTTTCCTTTTGTCTATATGGTTAAGTATGTATACTTCATATATGGAACAATTCCTATAAAATAATTGCAAGATACACTTTAAGATGATAGTTATTAGTTTTTTTTGTCAAGTATAATAGCTATTAGTTTAGCAGAGAGAAACGAAAGTTGTCATTATCAATATAATTGACCAGATCGGGCCATGGCATATGATTCTATTTCAATTGTTATTGAGTTTGGTATTTAATTTGTGTATGACGTTAACATGTCTTTCAATATTTGACTATATTGATAAATGTACTTGATCATGATAACGTCGCAGAACAAATTAAATAATGAGGTTGCAGCTTGAGCCACGAAGTCGCACTTGGGAATGTGAGATCGTGCCTCTCCCAATATTCACATGTTTGTTTGATGGTTCCTACTTATTAGGAGACTGATAATGCGACTAGTGAAATAGAACTAGACCCTATGATTACACAGCTTTATTTTGGGAAAATGAAATGCATTCTAAAGCGCATGATCATTTATTTGTTTCTACGTCATCATATATCAATGGAGTTTAGTGTGGAAGGCCTTACTCTCGAATAAATGGCAGGATCTATCAAAACTGCGTGTTTTGGAAGATTTGGAGGATATTCAGTTTACACAATTTGTTTTAGTTCATGAAAATCGAAAATATTTGAATGGTAGATTTAGCCTTTAAATGTTGACTTGTTAGAAGTTAGAACTGTTATGAACTCATTACAATCAATTGCATATAGACTTGCATAACTATACAACCACATGTGAGCATTAGCAGCTATTTTTAGAATATATATATATATATAAACTATACTAACCCAAATCATATTTCAATATAATATTTGAATGCTCTTTCATAAATGGGAGCAGCATATGCTATTGCATAAAATTTAAGCAAAAGTGCATAGAATAGCTTAAAATGCCCTACACACCTGGCGATGGATAGCAACTATAATTCCATATCCGACAAAAGCAAGGATTTGCTTAACACTAGACACCATAGTAATGATAGTTTGAACCATGGACCTTTTAACATTTCATTGAGATTTTGAAGAGAAAATAGACATATAAATAGATAGAGTAGTGAGTAAAAATAACTACTTAAATCCATTGTCCTATAAAAATAATTTACTTTTGTCTTGAACTATCTTTTCCGATGCTTCTATATTGTCCTGGCAAGAAAAAAATAATATGTGGTTGAACCATGTTTATCTGTCTTCCATCAATCAAGAAAAAAATCGTATTATATTTGTTTTACAATCACATTCATCAATGACGACAAAATTTTCCACGTCGTATATTCATGATAAGAGATATGATTTAACTTAATTACTAGAGAATCATGCAGAGGCATAAAATGTTCTGGAGAGCTCATACTCACATTTTGATTTTGATTTGATAATAACATTCATGGTTTAAGAATGAGAGAATAACCAGTCTATTCCAATAATTTGGAACAAAGAAAGAAAGAAAGAACAAACATCATCGTCTGAGTATATAGGTCTGGGACTAAAACAACGAAACGTTGACGGATGGAACAAGAACTAAAATTGGTGGATTAGAAATATGGGGAGAACGTGGAGGATGCTTCTTCACTGGTGAAATTGATGGAGCTCACATATAAATGTAATAATAATGCTTTTAGAATAAGTTCTATTCATCACTTGATGTCTAAAATCTATATGCTATTTTTTTAGATATGCTGACAAGTGACAACATAGTCATGTTAAGATCGAAAAAGCTTTTGTTTTTCATTCATTCATCGTTCATATTTTCTTTATGCTTCTTCAGTTATGTCGAAATTGCTAGCATGATTTGAAAGTTTATTCCAAATCACATATGTACCACAGGTCTAGAGTATAGTATAATCTTTTCAGACCAGAAACCATTTTAAGCTTGTAATTAATCATCTTTCTAAAACTAGACTATGAATTCCCAAAATATATAATTCACTAAATGACTTGCCAGAATTAGAATTTATTCGATAATATAACTATCAATAGCCACACGCTGATCTTTCTACAGTTCCGTATAGAAAACAGTTTACAAATCTTTTAAAAAGAAAAGGAACTCCCACTGCAGGTGGAATAAATCCTCTATTTGAAACGACTCCACTTCTGTCTTTTCTTTTCTTTTGGGGCCATTATGGCGACTACATATTAAAGTTTCAAAAAATAAAATTTTTATCTTCGTGGCTCACAAATAAACTGCTTCATCACTTAATAAATTGTTTGTACGTACTCCTCTGCTAGCTTCACATCATGTTTTTATTCTGGAAACATTCATTTTTTAGAAGAGAAGAATAAAGAAGTGTTTAAGCATGGAGAATGGTTTCACACATTCAGCATAAAGTCATCAAATATATTAGCTACATCAACATAAAATCTTTGATGGCATGTTGTCAAGAACGTGAATTAGGTGAATACAATTGGTCAAAATTAGCATAATGCACCTTTTGAGAATGTGTTATCAGTGTCAAACCGGGTTAAGACTGATTTTTGCGGTTTAATTGGTCTAGCGGGAAATTTTATTAGCCAACCGGGTCAATTAAACCGAACCAATCGTTTTTTAATAAATTTCGTTGGTCCTTGACGTACAGGCTGGTTTTCCTCGTGTCTGCTGTTTCTTTAACGCTGTACCAAAAAAAATAATAAAAAAATTAAAAAAGAGGCAAAAAAAGACAGAAGACGAAGAACACAAAAGATGAAATTCCACTCTTACCCCCTCTCTCTGGAACATATCTCTCTCGGTCTTTCGTCCAAAGTCTCAAACCTCTGGCGATGTCGTGTCCCAGAGACTCCATCACATACAACGCCACGCGCTGCGCGTGCGGTATCGGCCAGCTTCTAAACCGGAGCTCAGGAAGCTGCGAGATCTTTGGCTGGCCGTCGACGATCTCCACCGACAAAGACATCAGCTACAAGGGAATATCCTTCGCAGAGACGCTATTCGCCTTCGACAGGATCAAGAAGTTCACGCAGTCTCAGGCCGTGTTCTTGGAAGCCACGCTCGTGATGCTTCTCTCGTGGCTAGTCTTTTGCTTCTTCCTCAGATTCACCAAGCTCGGCGACGGTCGTAACGTCTGGTTCAATCTCCGTTGGTGGATTACTCGGCTTGATGTCTTCTTCTCCACTAGGCATTGGCTCGTTAGTACTTCTCCCCCTTCTTCTTTAGTTTCCTTGAGTTTGCTTTATCCATGAGGTTTGCATTCACTTTTGAATCTTTTTGCAGGATGATCAGCAGATTGTTAAGAAACGCAAGACGGAGCTAGGTGGAATGTTCTCTGTTGCTAGCTGGATTGTCTTCATAGGACTATTCGCTGCGTGAGTCTTTCTCTATCCTAACATTCAAGCTTTATAATGTAAAGACCAATGTTCACGAAATCGTTACTACTAGGTGCCCTATAGAGGATTAATGTTTAGGCTGGCGCCTATACCAATTTTTTGAATGCCTAGACAGATTTTTCGAAAAATTATTTCATTTAGATTCGATTTGCCGACTAAGGAGATGCCTAGATCGATTTATACTTGCATTAATGTTTAGGCGGGCGCTTAGACCGAGTTTTTGAATGTCTAGACCGATCTTTTTAAATATCGGTTTGAAAAATTGTTTTGTTCAGACTCGATTTGCCAATTAGGCAGATGCGTACTTGCGTTAATTTTTAGGCGGGCACTTAGACCGAGTTTTTGAAGGTCTAGAATGTCTAGACCGATTTTTTTTAATATCGGTTTGAAAAAAGTTGTTTCATTCAGACTCGATTTGCCGATTAGGCGGAGGCCTAGATCGATTTTTAAAACACTATATTTACTTGCTTTTTAGTTTCTTCACAGGTTGCTTTACCAAATCCTAACCAAGAGAACCATTGAAGTACACAACGTGAGAGCTACGGGCTCTCCAGACCTAATCTCATTCGAAAACGATCTAGAGTTCAACATCACTGCCGTCTCCGACATGAGCTGCTCCAACCTACGCGGTATTGGGAACGTCCTCACTGGTAATCCAGGATTCAGCGACTTAAAAGTAGCTTCTCTGTCAAGTTTTGGGAACTACACTTGTAGGAACACAACTTCAGGACCAACCGTGAACTTCAAGTGCAACAAATGTCGTCTCGCCAACGACTACATCTACATCTCGTGGCATTTCGTTGACCTTCCAGGTGCCCCTGCAGCTGCCGTTGGGTTTCAGTTTAACTTCACTTCTAAGAACGGAGCTGACAAGAAGAAGCATGTGAGTTTCGTTAGTGGTACTCTGAGAAACGGGAGTATACTTGATGAGAGACCGGTTACTTTTCGTGGGAGTGAAGGGAACGTATTGAAGTTTAATCTGTTTCCGAGGATTTACCATCATCTGGGGGATCTTAAGCTGATTCAGCCTCTGTTTCACGAGTTTATCCCTGGCTCGGTTTACCGAGAAACTGCTCAGCTTCAGGCGTCTTTGGGGAGGTCAACAGATGGCATACTCAACACTACACTGTTTATCAACTATCTGTCTTCTTATATCGTTGAGATCGACCATGAGAATATACTCGGTCCTGGTAAGTAAAGTTACTTCTTGTGATAGGCATGTGCGTTTGGTTTTGGTTCGGGTATATAATCTAGTTATTAATAATTAAATATAATTGATATTATAGGTATATAATTTGTATTTTAAAAAATTTTGGTTTTCGGTTTGATTCCAGTTGTAGAGATATAGGATCCGTCCAGATATTTATGAATTTTTTTCGGTTTGATTCCGGTTTTAGAGATATAGGATCCATCCAGATATTTATGAAATTTTTTGGTTTAACCGACATTAGTTTTTTGGTTCCGGATAAATGTGCCCAGGCCTACTAAGTCTTAATAGTTATTTATTAACTTATAGTATCTTTCTGTTTGCTGTTTGACAGTTAGCTTCCTTGCTGATCTTGGTGGTTTATATTGCATCAGTATTGGCATATTTTTCTACATACTAGTGCAGGTTTGAAGCATTTTCCATCTTCTTTATTTTAATGTTTACCTTTCTTCACATCTCTTGTTTACCATATTATGTATGGTGGTAACTTGGCTCTTTACATAGTGTGAGTACAGGATCAAGAAGCTGCGAAATGAAGATACCATATTCAGGAGGATACGGAAACGTCGTAAAGCTCTTGACCACTGGGATAAAGTAACTGTTTTCTCTCTTTTTCTTCTTCTTCTTGCAAACGTTTTCTTTTCTTTATTATCAGTTGCTCATTGAATACTTGTTTAGCTGAGAAGATATGTTGCATACACATACGATTGCCGCATATTGGGCGATGATGCCATCAGAACAACAAAGGTGTCATCAGCACTCTGTGGCTTAGCTAGACCTTCAACATCTCCTTCGGAATGTGGATCATCAAGAACAAACATGCAGCATTTTATCATGTCGGCCAAGAAACCTGGCTTAAGCATTGAGAAGGTAAACTAACTAACTATCATATTTTAGGCTCCTTGAAAAGTCTTAATTGCCTATTGTCTTCCAGAATGTAACTCCACAACCTGCAAGCCTAGAGATGAGACCTTTGGATTCAGCTTCTTCCTTGGCTCCTAATACCTCAAACAAGAAGAGTATAAGCCAGTCTTCTCATAGCAATGGCGATATAATCCCTCCACCTCCTTCAATGGGTATGGTTAACATTTTCTACCATTGTTTATAACTTATCATAAAATCTGAGACCTTGGACTGGTACTGTAACTATTGCAGAGTTCAGTGAAGGCTCTTCTAGCTCAGAAGTGGACGCAGTTGACATCAAGAAGAAACTACAACTTCTCTATGACTACAATGTATTGCTTAGGGAGAAACTTTTAGACACTCAGTCTTTGCTCAATGCTTTGGGTGCCAAAGCATCATCATCGTCTTCAACTAAGGAACACAGTACTTAGAAGTTAGAAGAACCATGAGGCCGCCTAACTAATATTGTTTGTATTCTCTTTTGTAACCCCCACATTACTGCTTGTTGTATCTCTGTGAATATCTCACGTTGCTAGTAGTTAGCAAAATTTTATCATCATTGAAATTAACAAGAAATGGGTTTCATCAGTCAAAAGGTTTTTAACATTATTAAAAGAGAAAATAAACATGATGATAAATGCCTGATCTTGGGAGATAGATTCATTGGTTCAACCGTTAACCGCTGGAGTTAACATAAGTCCAGAGCTGGATCCAGCTAACCATAGCATCAGCAGCCTGGGTGAAAGCAGGATCATCTGAACCCAACTGCTCTCTCACCGCTTTAGCAAGCTCAAGCACACAATCCTCAACCTTAACCGCACTCTCTGGCAACTTCAAAGACTCAAAGAAGGGAACATTCTTCTCCATCAGATCAACTCCTTCCCACTTCTTCCTCAAACTCTCCACAGTATCTCCCCTCTCGTTCCTCCACACATAAGGCAGTCCTGTTTTCACACCGTAACCCAAATGATCAGAGATGTGTTTCAAACACATCCTCAAGCGTCTCCCACCTCACCTTCCCTTCACCACCCAGTCTAAGTGATAAAAATATATAATACTAATGTCTCATCTACTTTGTAAATGATTTTCAAAACAATATTGAAACCAATATATTTAAAGCAAATAACCTAATTTGCTAGAAATGTCATAAACTCTTCTTTTTTTGGGGTCAACTTCACAAACTCATTTAAAACATAAGAACAAGTCTAAAAGAAGTGAAGTTGTATTATTGAGTAGTTATTATAATTTTCTTACAAACATTTTATACAAAAATGCATTCCCTAAAGTTATAGCTAACTAAAACTAGAATTAAAATTAGAATGAAGAAAATGGAAATAAGAATGGATATCCATGCTTTAAGGGATTTAACACAAAAGTTGCAAAAACAGAAAATAGAAATTGTAAAAAAGAAAACAAAAAAAATAACGTAGCATGTTCCCCCTTCCTTCTCGCATGGTTCATCGGAGAACTTTAATGTGTTCATGTCTTTCTGATTGGCTTCAAATTTTTCCTCTTTCTCTCTCTCTCTCTCCTCTCGCTCTCTTTCCTCTGTTTCGTTTCATTACCAATCTCCAGACATTTCTTCAACATTAACGTGGGTCCTTCAATCTCTTGAAGGACCCCACCATTGTTAATCCCCTCACAAAATTTTTCCCTCTTTTTAATTTTTTTTGAACTTTTAGGCTTTTAGATTTATACGAAATGATGAATTGTTTCCCCTGTTTCACTTCACAAAAGAGTAGTAATCCTCCTTCTGGGAATGAGACTAACGAAAACAATGAACAAGAAGTCAGACCACCACCTGGTAATCTTTAGTTTTGTAATAAAATTAAAAAGATATTAGCTTTCTTTATCCATTTTCTTGTATTGACTCCATCATCGGTTTTGTTTGGTTTCAGTTGCTGCGGTAAAACATATAGAGGAAAGAGAAACAGAGCAACCACCGGTTAAAACATTCAATTTCCGGGAACTAGCGACGGCCACCAAGAACTTCCGGCAAGAATGTCTTCTCGGAGAAGGTGGTTCCGGTAGGGTTTACAAAGGAACCCTTCAATCTACTGGCCAGGTTTGTTACACTAGAACCGAGTTAAATAAACTATATGCTATTTTTGCGCATGTGTCTTTGAAGTCACGCCATTGCTTTTTTGTATAGTTGGTAGCTGTAAAGCAGCTAGACAAGCATGGACTACATGGTACCAAAGAGTTTCAAGCTGAAGTCTTATCATTGTCCAAACTCGAACACCCGAATCTCGTCAAGCTTATAGGTTACTGCGCTGATGGAGACCAACGGCTCTTAGTCTTTGAATTCGTCTCCGGAGGCTCCCTTCCAGACCATCTTTTCGGTATATATATCTCACTTTGTCACAACTTTAGGATTAGTTTTGGAGAGACTGATGATACTATTGTACTTGACATGCAGAGCAAGAACCAGGCCAGAAACCGATCGACTGGCTCACGAGGATGAAGATTGCATTCGGTGCAGCGCAAGGATTGGACTACTTGCATGATAAAGTGAATCCACCGGTGATATACAGAGATTTAAAAGCTGCTAACATCTTGTTGGACAATGAGTTTTACCCTAAGCTTTGTGACTACGGTTTGAATAACCTAGCGCCAGGAGCAGGTGATAGCATGTTTCACTCTTCATGTGTTATGGACACTTATGGCTACTCCGCGCCTGAGTACACTCGAGGGGAGGATCTCACTGTTAAGTCAGATGTGTACAGCTTTGGAGTTGTGTTGCTTGAACTCATCACCGGTAGAAGAGCTGTTGACACTACTAAACCTAATGATGAACAGAATCTAGTTGCTTGGGTAACACTCCACCCCTCTTTCTTGCGGCACAAGATAGGTTGTTTTTGATGATTTTTTTTTTTTGTTTTTTTTTATCAGGCACAACCGATATTTAGAGATCCGAAAAGGTATCCGGATATGGCGGATCCTCTACTGAAGAAGAACTTCTCAGAGAGAGGGATAAACCAAGCAGTGGCGATAACATCAATGTGTCTACAAGAGGAACCAACTGCTCGTCCTTTGATAAGCGATGTAATGGTTGCGCTTAACTTCCTTTCCATGTCTACGGAAGAAGGTATTCCAGACAAGGTGCCGATACTATCCTTCAGGGACAAGAGCATGTCGATTGCTTTGAGCAGACACGGTTCTTGTTCTGTTACTCCCTTCTCTCTTCTTCAGAAAGAGGGAGATGACGACTCTTCCAGTGCTTCAACGGAGTCAGAAGATGATGATGATGAAAAGAAAGAAGAGTCAAAGGGAAGTAAGAAGAAGCAAGAGGAGGATTCAGGTGATGAGTCTGGTTCAGATGATGAGAAGGGTCAAGAAGAGGTAGAGAAACCTGGAAGCTCTAAGAGCAGTTCCTCTGACTCTGGAAGCGAGAGAGCAAGTCCCATTGATGAAAGTAACGCAACTGCACAGAGTTTGGAGATAAAGTATAGTTATAGCTCTGAGGAAGAAGAAGGAGATAACGAGAGGCTAAGCAGCTCTAAATCTGATAAAGATTGCACTTCTTTTCGGTATGACAGCGAGAGGAATCACGATGAGTCGCCTAAGAACACAAGCATTGCTCATGATGATCATAGTGATGATGATGATGAGGAGGATCATGAAACTCGGCTTGAGCACATTCATAGCTCAAAATCTGAAGCCCACAGTGTTTATTCAGATGATGATGATGCAGGCGAGGAAAGTGGTGAGTCGTCTTTGAATAGGGTTGAACCAGAGGAAGGTGACCACGGTTCTTCTGATGAAGAGTGAATCTTTGTCAAAAAGTTTTTCTCAGAAGTTTATAACATTCGCAACATGAAAAAAAAGTTGTTTCAATTTTTCGTTTTGAAACAACACAAAAATTGTCACATAAATCTAATATACATATGTCACACTTTTATGTAAATATATCTTGAATACTGTATGTTAGGAAGAAAATGTTTACAATACATTTATCTAACCATTTGTTTTTCCAAATCTTTCCATTCTTTATTGATTTTGTAAGCTTAAACAAATTTATTAGCTTAGAAATCAATGTTACACCTTTCAAGGTTAATAAGTACTTAATGTGTAAATTATTCTGATGGCTAGCTGCAGCATAGGACAGGTTGTCTTGTGGGATGCTTGAGGGAAGTTTAGAACTGGTGCTTATCATCTTTTCTCGAGGAATACCAGAAGCGTGCGGGTTTGAGATGGAGACAAAGAGATCTAAGGTAATGTTAATACAGCATCTTTTGTCAGTACAATGGTTATGGTCTCAAGAGGAGAAAGCTTCTGTATTAAACCTCAAGCCACCAAAGGGTAAAAGCACTGATTGTTAAATTTTCCCTCTTTTTTAAGATTTAAATTGTTTACATTTGTCGTAATGGTGATGATTCTTATGAATTTTCGGTAGAGTTTTTAGCACCTTGAGAAAACAGAGGAATTGATTCTCTTTTGAATGTACAGTTAGAGAAATTTACAGATGGATTATTAAGATACTAACAACACTTGTCGCTTTTGTTTTGTTAATCATAAGAACAAACACAATTAAGATACTAAAGCATTGATTGTGGTTTACTTATGCCATCTACAAGAAAGACAGTGTCTAACCAAGTCAATTTTCAACTTAATTCGGATTCTATAAAAAAAAAAGTAGCAAATGTGCATCCTGGTGCTGCACAAGCACAATGAGAATAAGATTCATTCTTTTTAAATGAAAAGAAAACAAGACCGCATCTTAACTAGTCCAGTTGCTTTGAAAGCTTGCAGCTTTGAAAAAAAAAAGCAAATAAACTGAACACACCAAGCAAAATATATCTAAGCTTTTCAGACATCGAATCAAAGTACTAATCTCTTTAACTCTTATTAAAATCCTCGCAGATTTCACCGAAAGATAAAGCTTTAATTAGAGGCTTAACGAACATTTATGATCAGAGAGACATACGATTTTCAGGCATCAAACCAAACATACCAATCTCTTGTCTGATTGAAATCAAAGAGCCAATTCCCAAACCTCAATATAAGTTAGAAACAGAAGATTTATATCATATGCATCATCATTGCAGACAACTTGAAGAAACCCATAATAATAAAGATCACAACTTTCATTAAAAAAAGCAATTCGATACACCACAAAGATGATCACTTCTTGAGGCTTCCTCTGATTCCAGGTTTCGGTTTGGAAGACGACTCAGGAGCAGCAGCACCAAGAGCCTCGTGGAGATTCTTCGGCTCCTCGTAAGGCAGCTTTGGATGCTTCGACTCGTGATGGATCTGCATCGTCTTCAGATCCGGCGCCGTGATCTTGCAGTGAGGACACTCGTACTTCGCGTGGCCTCCTTTCTCCTTGCCCGTCCTGTCGGCGAGCCCCGCCTTTCCTCCGCCTCTATTGGTCAGCGCTGCGTCGGCCTTGGCCTGGAGCTCCTTCGCCGTGTGCTTCTTCGGCTTCGCCTTGCCTGTCATCGTCGATTGGCGGCTGTGAAAGGGGGAGGAAGATGAGAGCCCTAACCCTAATTTGATTGGGGGGGGGGGAGACAAAGGATTTGGTGGCGACGAGAGGTTCGATGCGATATTAAAAAGCAGAGAAATAATATTAATTAAATAATTATCCTCTTTTGTCGAAGGTTTTATAAAGTGCAGTACGGTGCACATTAAGAATTTTGCTCCCCCTTTGCTGCTCATAGTCGTAAATTAAAAAAAAAAATATTAATAAGTTTTATGACAAAAAATAAATTCATTCAGTAAAACTTATTCGCTTATAATTAATAAACTAAACGATCACTAGAATCTTGTAAGTAAATATAATTTTCATTGATTTGAATTTTTAAATTGTGTTTAAATTATGATAGTTATTATTAGCAAGAGAACATATTTTTTTTTTGGGATATTGCTGCAATCTACACTGTAATTAGATATCATGTTTGCTTGGTGAAAGATTGGTAGATCATTATTCAATTCATAATTTTTAAACATAACTAAAATCAGTTACGTGATAGTAAAACGAAAAAAACCTACGTTAACATAGCCTATTTTATTTTCCGGTAGTGAACTACAGTAATACACTAAAACAAACACTGGTAGACTGGTAGTATAGATTACATAAATATCTCTGATGTCAAAAAAAAAAAAATATCTCTCTACATTTTCTATTAAAAAATTGGTAGTATATATGTATACTCTCTAGTAATTATCATTTACATGAAATTAACATTGATCATTTAAATCAAAATGCTGAAAATCCAACTAAATCATTCGAGCTCATTTCTTCTGCTACATTCAGTATGACCTCACTGAAGCAACGTGGCACTACTCAAGAACACGAACCACCACGTTTCAAAATTCTCATGCAGATGAAATAAACTAATAGTAATATACAACACAGCGACGTTTATCTATATCATGTCATAAAGCACAAACCGTAAGCTGACAAAGAAAAAACACAAACCGTAAAGAATCTTGATTCTCAATTCCCTCAAAACAAAACGTTTCAAGAAAACAAAAAAAAAAACAAATGGAAGAACTGGACATAGACCTCAAAATCCCTGACCCATTACGAGCCGACTGGTTCATGGTTCTTGTAGACATCCAAGCTGATCTCATCTACAACGCACTCGTCGTCTTAACCTCACCTCTCTATCTTCTCTGTCGCTCGTACAACCGCGCAACCGCTACAATCTCTGCCGCAGAAAGAGCGGTTAAACGTGCCCCCTCGCGGATAAAGAGCGGTGCAGCTCGGGTAGTAAGAAGGATATGGTATGGTCTAATGGGTGCATGTCAGGTGTCGATGGTGATGGTGTTGGCGTTGATCATAGCGGCTGTTCTCGGTATTGGGGTTGTGAGTTTGTATGTAGAAAAGCCTGTGGTTGTTAGAGAAAGACTATTCTTCGATTACACTGAAGAGAACCCAAGTGCGGTTTTTAGTTTCGAAAAGAAGAAGAGACCGTTTGGTGTTCCTGTTGGACATAAGGTTCATGTATCTGTAGTTATGTGGATGCCTGAATCTGATCTTAACCGAAGACTTGGGTTATTTCAGGTAATTAAATACTAATCTTAACGGAGGTATTATTATATAAAAATTATGACATAAATATTACATAAAAATTAACGGATTCATTATTATATAAAAATATTACCTAGACGTAAATATATCATTATTATATATAAAAAAAACTATGAGAAATATTAGTTATTAACTAAATGTTTATACGGAAATGTTTTCTTGATTCATTTTCTTGTGTTTCTTGCACAGTTGAAGGTAGAGCTACTCTCATTAAAAGGCGAGACAATAGCGAGATCAAGCCAACCTTGTATGCTACGGTTCAGAAGCAAACCAATAAGACTAGCAAGAACATTTGTGATGAGTGTTCCACTTGTTGCCGGATTCGCAAACGAAGCACAAACAATGAGAATAGATGCTTTAGTCCACCAAGAAAAATGGCCAAGAACAAAAGCCGTGAGAGCGACTCTGATTCCACGTGCACAGACTCGGTTATTACCTCAGCTATACGAAGCTGAGGTGGTTATAAACTCGAAACCTCCATGGACTAAACGAATGGCTTATAACTGGAGATGGACTCTTTGCGTTTGGACTTCAATGTATCTTTATGTCCCTATTCTAGTCGCCCTTCTATGGTGTTTTAGACCGTTCTTGTTCCCTTACGTTGCTTCAAGAACTGTGGTCGAGACCGAAAGATTAGAGATGGAAGTAGTTGAAGAGGTAATGGAAAGAAGATTTAGAGAAAGAAGAAACAAGCCTCGCCGAAGAACTTTCATTACAACACAGGAAACTTATACATAGTAATTAATCATATTCATGTTTTTTTTTGTGTGTTCTGAGCTCTGTACTAAACCGGTAACTGTAATAACTGTAACATAACCGGTCTAAAACAGATAAACAACAGTTGCATCATGTAAAACATCATGGGGAAAACACAAAACCAAATAAAAGGCAACCAAAAACACAGTAAGACGAGGTCTTTTGTATTAAACGGATAACTCAGTCTGAGAGACAAGAACTCCATCAGTATCAGCATAAACCCATTCACCATCACAAATCCGAGTCCCTGCAATATTAACCGGAACTCTTTGCTCTCCAAGTCCCTTTTTACTCGCCTTTATCGGATGAGAGGCCAAAGCTCTCACTCCAATATCACAACCGTTGATCTCATCAACGTCTCTGATGCATCCGTTGACAATGATTCCCGCCCACCCGTTGTTCTGAGCTTGAACCACGGGGTTGCCTCCGAGTATCGCACACCGTTGGCTCCCTCCACCATCCACCACAAGTACTCTCCCGTTTCCTTCATAACATCGAAACCATTTACAAATCAAGTTTGGGTTTTTTTTAAAGAATAATGATTATATTTACCTTTCTCCTCGAGGAACTGACGGATCAAGCCATTGTCTTCAAACACTTTGACAGTAACAACAGGACCTGAGAATATCTGTCTTCGGCCGTAAATCTGGAAAATGGGTTGCAAAGCTTTGAGCTCACCACTCCGAATCAGGTCTTGGTTCGCGTCACAGACTTCCGCAGTGGTCACAAACGCCATCTTCTTCCTTTTTTCTAAAGGTTGAGACTTTTGAGAGTGTATCAATCAAAACAAATCTTAGGAGCGGATCATATGAGTATAGTGCACGTAACTGACGATTCGTTTAGACACATAAGGCAAGAATCTAAAATACAATCTTTTTGAACAAACCCACAAGGAAAAATACAATCTTTTTGAATCTATTGATGGATAGGAGTTAGATCAAGTCTTGTTACCTGGATCAGACCAAACTCAGATGCAGTAACAGAACTCTTTACAATGTTTACTATTACAGACAAGAAAGTAGGTAACTTTAGAAAGAGAACAGTGTCGGAAACTAGAGAAGGAGTTTTGGTATAGATCAGATCAAAGGTAGTGGTGAAGCTTTAGAGAAAGGAATCATGAGATTACTTGAAAATCATGTGGTCTTTATTTTTAGTGTCTCCACCTTTTGTATCTTTGCTCTCTGTCTTCTTACTTTTATGTTTGTGTCTTAACTTGTTTTTTTTTTTACTTTTGTTGTAAACTGTTACTCAAGAAGTAAAAAACTATATATTAAAATCTTTGTTTGGATTCAAACAATTTAGAAATACAAAAAAAACCCAGGAGGAGATCTTGTTGCCAGTTTTTTTTTTAAATCAGGAATCAATAGAGAAGAGGAAAGATCCAAAAGTTTCAGAGTTTGTGAATGGTTTTCATGTCAGCAGCTTCAATAAGAGTTCCTTTCTCAACATGATCCCACCACTTCATCAAGAAATTATCCACCACCAATCTAAACCATGGAGACAGTTTCACAGCTTCATCATCATCACCTGCATCTGCTTTCTTCACCAGCTCCATTAGCTCTTCCCTGCTCACATACTTGATATCAGCCACTTCGTCTGGGTTTGGTTGAACCTTCACATCCCGGACGATGAAGAGTAGATAGTCAACTGCAAGTAAATCCCACATTGGCTATAAACCAAAGCTTGTAGAATCAAGTGAGTGAGAAAAAAGGAGAAATGATTACGTTCGTGCTCGCCCCATTTGCCATCAGAAGGGGCCTTGTAAAGCATGCGTCCCAAGGGAGTGAACTCATTGACTGGTACATCTTCAGCTACAATACCGAGCTCATCCAGAAGCTTTCTTTGTGCAGCATTTCTTACACCTGGTCAAATAGTGAGGATCAGTAAGTAATTGATCCTGGCCAGTGAAAGCGTCAAAATGTTTAGTGAAGTAAGAACTATTAGTCTTTAAGCGTTTCCCAGGGAAGATACCTAGAACGTTCTCTTCAATCAGCTCAGATTCACGGTAAAGAGGATGGCTGCAACAAGTGTTTGTCCACACAAGTGGGAAAGTAACCTTTGTTTTTGACCTTTGCTGTCCATAAGAGAATGCAGATAATTTCAGTAAGATGGCACATAAGCAGATCAAAACCAAACCAACTGTTAAATCTAGAATTCTAGATTATAAGCCAATCCATTGCCTTACTACAGAGTAATTACTATGCCCAAATCCCATACAAACATAACCTATCTTTGTCTATACAATTACTCAGCCCATTAAGTTGGTTGGAGGAATAAAAGGTGTCATCTTGAGCATATTATATGAAAATAATGGTAATTTGATAGACTTAAGAGTCATCTTCACATGATGGGGATGAATCATAAAGGCAAATAACCTGGAGAAGCAACTCATATTTGGAGTTGAATAAGAAGACACTGAAAGCCCTGTGAAGCAAATTCTCAGCTTCAATCTTTTCCATCAGATGACCTGCAGTTTTGATGAAGGAGTCAAGCATTATTATCCTAGAGGACTCAACTAAACTAAACACTTACAAGACACATCGGCCCACAAGCACATGAGTTCAATGAAAGAGCAGCTAATATTGCCATCATTAATTCTATCTTCCCAAGGATAATTAAATTCACTTACAGTTGTACTTAGTGTCATGGCCCACCACACGATCATTTTCATCAACGAGGATGCATCTGCAGAGAAAAATAGAAGAAGATTGAATTGAATAAATGAACAGGCCTCTATGAGAATTACATACATGAGCTATGAAGGAGAGACAGGATCATCGAATCACAGCTAAATGATGCATCCATAGTCATGTAAAAGCATCTCTAACATCCCCACAGTAGATAGTATTTTCAGTAATTTCTAATAAAATTAGCAGTATCATCACTTCATCAGTGATAAGAAAAGGGACACACATTTTAGAGCTCATCAACATTTTCCTAGTGATATGTTTTGTAATGAATGGAAAAGAAACTGAACAGAGTCCGAGCTTAAGGTTTTGTCTGAACAGAGTTCTAAGATTTCATCTCGAATTAATAAAGTATAAATATTTAGTACAATATGGGTTCCTTAATAAAATCAAAGTCAAAGAGAAAAAAGGAAACGAAAATCTCAACTCGTCCTCAAACATGAGTCGTCTCTGAACAGCATCCATTATTCCATCATCGTTGAAGTCAGCCATGGTGACGACGCCTGAGAAAGCGCGAAAGACAGGTGAGTTCTCGCCGGAGATCGGATCCAAGAAATACGGAGAGGGGTAAATCGGGAGCATGAAAATTAAGGAGGGATCTTCTGAGTCGACGACACGAAGGGGATACTATATTAGCAAGAGACGGACATTTTGATGCTTCTCTGTGTTTCTGTTACTTTTTTCATTTTTGAAAATTTATTAATGGATGAGCCGCGTACTTCGCGCAAAATTTTGAATTACTGTTACAACAACACAGTTGTTAACTGATCACAGTTTAAAATAAAATTTCACAATTTCCCAATATATTAATTTTTTTTTTAATGGAGTATTCTTTTAGTTAATCAAGTCTTTTTTTTTAATTACTGTTACAACAATACTGTTGTTAACTGATACAGTTTAAAATACAGTTTTAATGGAGTATTTTTTTAGTTAATCAAATATTTTTTATTTATAGATTATAAGAATAATAAAATATAATTTAATATGTTTTACCGTTTATTACATTATCATTAGAGAAAAAGACTAGAATAGCACCAAATCAAGTTTTTGTTCCCAAAGTAGCACTCAAGGCTAAAAGTCACAAAAATAGGTTTCATTAAAGAGGTAATATACACTTATACCCCTTGGGTTAATTAATCCAAACCTTAGGGTTTAGAGTTAAGGGGTGGGGTTTTGGAATTAGGGTTTAAAATTTTATAAAAAATAAATACTAAAATAAAAAATAAAAATTTTAAAAACAGTTTCAAAAAGTATTTTTAAATTATAAAAAGAAAATTTGAAAAAAAAATAAAATAAAAAAATTTCAAAAAAAAAAATTTCAAAAAAAAATTATAAAAATTTCGAATCTGAAAACATATAATCTGGAACTATAAAAAAAATTTCTTTTTTTTAATTTTTTTATTTATTTTATTTTATTTTTATTTTTATTTTTATTTTTTGTTTATTTATTTAATTTTAAACCAAGGGTATTAGGGATATTTTACCCTTTAATGAATGTCATTTTTGTGACTTTCTCCTTCTAGTGCTATTTTTGAGACATAAACTTCAAAAGGTGCTATTATTGACAATTGCCCTTATCATTAACTAGTCGATTTTAAATATAAACTAAACATTGCATATGACTCTAATTAACAACTAAAACAATTCTACAACAGATTTTAATATTAGTTTTTCAATTTCTCAGATCAGACTTTTCTTTTCGGTGTATGTATAATGTAACAATTTTGATTAACGTAACAATTATTATTGGAATGGTTACAGTAATTCTCATGGATGGTTAATGTAAGATAGCTTGAACCAGATTCATGAGCGGCTTGAGTCGCTCCTTTTGACCTTCATCTCCCACAAAGACCCTTTGGCCCTCTCTGTACCATTCTTTGTTCTATCTCTTAAATGTGTAAAGCAGTTCATCTATATATGTCTCCAGGACATTATCCAATGTGTATATCAAAAATCAACCAAAGTCGAGAGCTAGATCGATACCTTCAGGAGATCATTGAGTATTTTGATCAGAGTCTTGCTTCTTCAAGAGACAGAAACTTCACGCAACAGCAGCTCCTCAAGAACCACCACCGCCCCTTTGTCAAGCTCACCAGCAAATTTCCTCAAGAAAAGCTCCCAACATTCTCTATCAACTTTCCCGCTCATAACAGCCATGGACACAATCTTAATCGCGTCCTCTTCTTTCCCCGACTCCTGCAACCCTTCGAACAGTATCAAGAACGTCGTTTTATTAGGAAAACAACCGTTCTCCAGCATCTCTTCAAGAACCCTGATACCTTCCTTAACATTCCCCTTCTTGCACAACCCTTCGATCAGAACGTTATACGTGAAAGCATTCGGCTTACACTTCCTCTCGACCATGTCGTCCCATAACCTCCCCGCCTCCGTCAGCTCCCCCTTCTCGCACATCCCCGAGATCAACGTGTTGTACGTCAAGAGACTCGGGATCGAGCCTTTCTCAAACTCGTCGAACAGCTTCCTCGCTTCCGCAACTCTCCCTTCCTTGCAAAGCCAATGGATCAAAGTGCTGAGAAGCGCGTTATCAGGCATACAGTTCTTCTTCAACATCTTCCTCCACAGACTACACGCCTCATCCACCTTACAGTCCTCACACAGCGCGTCGATAACTCTACAACAAAGAGAAGAATCCGGCATGAAACTCCTCTCAAGCATTTCATCGAACATGTTACGCGCCTCTCCGGCTTTCCTCTCCTTACACAAAGCCCTGATCATAACACCATAGGTCACTTCATTAGCCTCAATCCCATTCCTTTCCATATCATCCATCACCTTAGCCGCCTCATCGAATCTCCCCAACTTACAGTAACCATCCATTAAAACAGTATAAGTAGTCGCATCCGGATCCCACCCGCGATCCAACATCTCTCCCAAAACCTTCTCCCCCGCTTCCATATCCCCTCTCGCAACATACCCACCTAAAATCGTCGTGTAAGTCACCAAGTTCGGCACCAGACCCATCTCAGGAATTTCGTCGAGCACCTTGTAGGCACTCTCCACATCGTTCTTCTTGCAAAGAGCTTTCACGAGGAGGTTACAAGTGAAGATGTTCGGAGTGATTCCAAAAGACTCCTTGCTGTTCTTAAACATGGAGTGTACCAAATCGAATCTCCTGTTCTGTATCAAAACGTTCAAGAGCGTGTTTAAGGATCGAACCGAGCGTCTCACGTTGTAATCAGGGATCCGGAGGAAGATTCTTAGAGAGGATTCGAACCGGCCCGCGAGGCCGTAGTTCCGGAGCAAGTCGATGAAGAGATTCTCGCCGCATCTGATCGGCGGGTGCGAGTTGCGAAGCTCTGCCATTAGAGACTCTATTGGATCGAAAGCGCGGGCGCGGGAGAGCTTGAAGAGGATGGAGTGGTAGGTGTCGTAGTTGTGGGTGAATCCGGGGTGTGATTTGCCGGCGTAGAGGAAGATCTGGAGAGCGAGGTCGATGTTCTGCTGTTGGGTGATCATCGAGACTAGACGCTTCGGGAATAGACGCTTCGGCCACGGTTTGATCGGGGGCTTATTGTCTGTGAAGTATTGCTGGAGAGGAGCGGCGGCGGCGGAGAAGAGGCGGGGATGAAGGAGTTGATGGAAGCGCGTGGGTTTCACGTGGGGAAATAACATCGTTGCCGTTTTGGAGCGGCGAGTTGACGAGGATGTTTTTCATTAGGACAAAGGCGACGGTATGTTATTAAAGTTGCCGGTGAATCTTGAATAACCGGATATTTATTTCGTCTTAAACCGGTTTGACTATTCCCGGTATGATTTAAAAGTAAGAAAAATCCTCAAGACCCTGTGAAGTAGCAGCAGGGGATGGTTAAGCAGGTTATAACTCCTGCTTTAATTATGATCTCCATGATCTTGTAATTAGTTTGGTTCTATGTAACTCTCTACTGTTCCCTTAAGTAATAATCTAACAATAATGTATGCATAAATGTTGGAAACTGGAAAGGTTTGAAATGAAGAATGTTTATGCATCATATCTAAGTTTATAATGAAGTTGTTTAGCTATTATTGATTGAGGTCAACGATGTATTTTCATTGCACAAGCTTGATGACTTTAAAGGTGCATTGTGCTTTGTTTTTCAATGGATTGCTAACAATTCATAACTTCATTTTAGTTGGTCACCAAATCCAACCTCGCCTAGTATTATAATTTTAATCTAATAGTCTAATGTATTTGGATTATACATACATTGCAACATTATTATTTTTTTGCTAAGCAATTTTAACATAATTTAGCATTTTATCATTTGAATGCAGTCGTTGTAACAAACGTATTTGCCTCTAAAGTATATACAACTGAACATCAACTTCACCCTGCAAATTGTAATTGCAAGTATTTATTTATAACTTTTCACTACACTTTTTTTAAATTATAAATACGTTTCTCTGATACAATTTAATTTAATTTTTGGAACCTAAAAAAAAGATTGAAAAATAGCCGACAACAAGAAAACAGATTAAAAAAAGAGTTCAGAAGGATGGGGTAGTAATACGAACTACAGATCAGAGAACGACACGTGGAGAAATCTGGAAGCGAGTTATAATCTCACACATCTCTCACGCTCGCTCGCTGGAGTGAGACCTAAACCCGATCTGCACCACCAAGACGAAGAAGAATGGCGTCTTCTTCGTTCTCCGTCACGTCTCCAGCTGCTTCCGTCTATGCAGTCACCCAAACATCTTCACACTTGCCTCTCCCAACCACACGCTCTCGTCTCCCTCGCAGAGTTTCATTCCGTCTCTCCGCCAAGCTCCGCTTTCTCTCCAAGGTATTTACCCATTCCTTCTCTATTCGAAGCAATGCAGTTTCTATTTGCTCAAGACTTTGTCTAATCGTCGTCGTTTTGGTCTTGTCCTTGATGATTCTAGCTTGTAGTTAATTCTCGGGAAAAATGTTTTTGGATGATTCTGTAGTAAGCTATAGTTGATCTGTAAGGCCTTAAGCATTATATATATATATATATATATATCGAGAATATGAGTTACTGTTTCTCTTCTCTCAGCTTTATTCATGTCTTGTCTGAAGTCAAATGTGTTCAAAAGTACATGTACCTTTATTTATTTATGTCTGAAATAAGACTTTGTTCTGTTTTTTTTTGTATCTGAATATTGCAGCCTATTCGCAGTAGCTACCCTGTTGTGAAAGCCCAATCTAACAAGGTAAGCTTCTTGATTACTCATCTCTTTGAAATTATGTCTCGAGAATTTTTTTTTTTTTTTTTTTTAATTTCTGACTGCGTTTAAAGGTTGGTAGCGGTGCATCATCAAATGCTTCAGCTCCTGAAAAGACTGAAGGAAAGGATGAAAACTCATCGAAAGACCCTTCTTCTTCGACTGATTTAGCTACAGAAGAGTCTATCTCTGAGTTCCTTACCCAAGTAACAACTCTCGTCAAGTAAGTACATTTCCCCTGTTCTATGGACCATGGTTTAAGCTTGTTAGCCAGGATCATTATATAACTGTGATTTGAATACTATACCTCCATCATGCAGGCTTGTGGATTCGAGAGACATTGTGGAGTTGCAGTTGAAACAACTCGACTGTGAACTTGTCATTCGAAAAAAGGAAGCTTTGCCACAACCCGAGTCCCCTGCGCAATATGTTATGATGCAGCAACCAAACCAATCATCTTATGTGCAATCAGTGGCTCCTCCTTCTGCACCTGCTGCATCACCAGCACCTTCTACTCCTGCCTCTTCACCTACACCATCTCCACCTACTCCAGCTAAATCATCGCTTCCTACTGTTAAAAGCCCCATGGCTGGCACATTCTACCGTAGTCCAGGACCTGGCGAACCACCCTTTATTAAGGTTAGGCCCATAACTGTACAGAGACTTTAGGAACGTATTCTTTAGTTAATAAACTGGCCCTTATTTGCAAAACAGTAAATTTGTTATCTGAAGTTAGGACCTAAGATTTTCGTTGAAGTTAATATGTTTTCACTTGTCCAAGGAAACCCCATGTATATGTTATGTTCTCTTACTACATACGAAAGTAGAAGAATGAAAACGATATAAAAATCTAGTAGGATTTTCCAACTAAATTGGTTTGTCATGGCAAAATTTTCGATCTTTTTGCATATTTCATTGTCAGGATTCTTACTCATGGGTTTCTTGCTTCTTTAGGTTGGAGACAAAGTGCAGAAGGGGCAAGTTCTATGCATCGTTGAAGCTATGAAGTTAATGAATGAAATAGAGGTGAGTTCCTAAAATCTTCTGAATTATATCTCTAGTATTTACCTTAACTACTTCAAATCATCTCTTACCAAATTGTTTTCTACTTACAGCTTATTAATCTTGCTTTCGCTTTTCAGTCCCACTTAGCCATCTTATTTTTCTCTTTGTTACCATACCCCCTTTATATGATTGCCCTCTAGATAACTTAACGTTACAATATCCAAACTTTGTGATTCACTTGTCAGTAATATTCAGAGATGAACGAATATTTATGGTTAGCGTGTAACAGTCTTCAAAATCCCACCGCTTCACCTTTGGGGTTTGAAAAACCTGAGGATATTTATTTCTTTACCCAACTCTGAAACTTGAATTTTTTCTCTTCAGTCTGACCAAACGGGAACCGTAGTGGATATCGTTGCAGAAGATGGCAAGCCTGTTAGCCTCGACACTGTAAGTTTCCTCATTTCTCTATCATTACTAAACAGAAACACACTTTCTTTAACTCTCAAGGTTACTTAGAATCAATATCTGCTGTATATGAAAGAAATCTCTACTGATATCATTGTTAATTGTTTTACAGCCTCTGTTTGTGGTTCAACCGTAGAATCGGCACCATGAGAAGTGGAGAAAAGAGGCTACTTGTGTCCTGAGACTACTTCTTGAGACTCTTGTGTCCTTTTCGTTGTTACCGTTAAAAGTCTGTTAGTTTTTTCTTTTGGTTCGATGAGGGAGGTGGTTAAAGAAGATGAGAGCTCTGTTTTATTGACACACGAATCTTTGGTTCTGTTTTTTTGCAATTTTCTATATCAAATTTTTTTATCACCCTCTCGTGTCGGCTAAGTATTTATTTGGGCTGGACCCGGCCCATTATAACTTAAGAGCCCAACCTATGTAATTAATACGGAAACTGAAATAACGAAGAACTGAGAAAGTCTCTCTCGAAGAATTTAATAAAGTCACTTCTTTGAAGAAACGGATTCGCTTTTGCTTCTCTCAATGGGTACTATTCGTGGAGATCTGTTCTTCATCATCATCATCTGCTCAACTCTCTTCCTCGAGATCTCCTCCCTACCGGATCCGTCCTTCTACGATTACCTCCGCGAGAGCGGCCTCCCCGCGGGGATAGTCCCCAAGGGAGTCACCAACTTCTCGATCGACGTCAAAACGGGGCGTTTCACCGTCGCTCTCCCCGTCCCCTGCGACGCCAAATTCGAGAACCAGTTCCACTTCGACTACAACATCTCCGGCGTCCTCTCCGACGGCCGGATCGGGAACTTGTCCGGCGTCACGCAGAAGGAGCTCTTCCTGTGGTTCGCTGTCAGAGGAATACACGTGGATCCCGTGAGCTCGGGGCTGATCCACTTCGATGTCGGCGTCGCTGATAAGCAGCTTTCTTTGTCGTTGTTCGAGTCGCCTCGTGATTGCACGGCGGCTGAGTTTGAGCACCGTTCCGTTGATCTCTCGAAACCACGTGATGATGATCTAAAGGTAACGTTAGGGTTTTTGATTTTTTCCCCAAATTGGATCAATTAGTTTCATTAAATTGATTATAATGCGATTCAGATAGTTAGGGTTTTTGATTTTCCCCCAAATTGCATCATTTAGTTACATTAAAATTCATTATAAGAATCTTATAAAATGGCTATTGATTGGGTTTTGTTTCTTTGGAGATGATTTGAGACTTGTTGTTGTTGTTGTTAAGGTTTTAGGAATCAATGTTTGTTATTGTGTTTGTTCACTTTACTCTTTATGATGCAGAAGCAATCGTCTGGAGATAAACAATCGATCTTTGGACCACCGAGGAATCGCTGGACAGTATCATCTTAGTTTTTTTTTTTGTGGGAAAGAGGTGCAAGTTCCACTGGATACCTACTGATGATGTCTCTAGTATGGTGTGTCTTGTAAAGAGTTTGGCTTTTAGTTTTTTTCTTTTTTCTTCTTGTGGTATACTACTGTATCAGTTAGTATCTCAACAGTATAAGTTTCAATGACTGCTTAGAGGAATTTAGGAGGTATGAGTACGTTTTTGGTTTGTAAAATAGATTAGGGGTTTAAGACATATATATATACGTATATGCTACGTGTGTGGATTTTTTTTCAGACACATTGCTGTGTTCTGTTATCACTATTTTTGTTTCTTGGATTTGCATTTAGTAAGAAGGAAGTTTATGATATATGAAGTTTGTGGTGATTCAAAGTTGAGGTTGTCACTTGGTATCTGGTGGAAATTGACTGGAGAAACGAGATTTTGATTGTAGAACAGATTATGAATCAATGAATTATGACTTCATCTTAGCTCACTTATGGTTTACATCAAAATGAATATTCGTAGTGCAAAACTAAAGATAAGGGGTTATATATATCACTAGTTATCATATTTTTGGATGTTTCTCATTTGTTTCACTAAACTTGTTTATGAATTCGAAACTCGTTGTTGGTCCCTGTGTGTCTCTTCTAAGAGTTGGCTTTTTCTCGACTTCTCGTCTTTTCATTTCAAGCGTGGCTTTAGTGGGGCCTTAATATAAGCAATAATTCGCGAACATACAAATGAAGAAGACAACGATGCGTTTTACTTTTATGTTTAAGACTTTATGCGTCTTTCCTCCCAGACACGTTTGAAAATGTTTGTTAAAGCTTCAAAATCCATTAAAAAACCGTGAACATACAAATGAAGAAGACAATGATGCCGTTTTACTTTTATGTTTACGACTTTATGCGTCTCTCCTCCCTACACGTTTCAATTTCAATTGTTAATTAAACATTCAAAAATCCACACAAAAAACCGTGAACGGCAGGATTCGAACCTGCGCGGGCAAAGCCCACATGATTTCTAGTCATGCCCGATAACCACTCCGGCACGTCCACATCTTGTTGACAATTCATCTCTAATAAATATCTTTAGTTACTTTATATGGTCAAACTCTTTCTATTTGTCCCAGATACGGATCCAAAACTGAACGTGTCGAGCTATAGTAATAGTTTTATGCCAACTGGATATCATCAAAGACTGACAATAGAATAGATTTTATCAATGACTAATTCTACGTTAGTCAAACTATTTAAATTAATGTTCATTGGCTTTACTATCTATAACCTTATCTCTACTGTCGTCACCACGTTGTCCTAGATAATCACGAAACTCTATATTATTATTATTATTATATCTTATTCTATCAATAGTTATTCTCATTTATAAGAACAAGAAGAAACACAAAATACCATAAGAGAATGGAGGAAATGAAACCATGCACCGCGAACTCACCGCCGTTGACGCCGTTAGGCTTCTTGGAGAGAGCCGCCACCGTCTACGGTGACTGTACTTCCATCGTGTACGGTACCAACACCATGTACACGTGGCGAGAGACAAACCTCCGCTGCTTACGCGTCGCGTCGTCTCTGTCATCGCTCGGAATCGGCAGGTCCGACGTCGTCTCCGTCCTCTCTCCCAATACTCCGGCGATGTACGAGCTCCAGTTCGCCGTTCCGATGGCCGGAGCCATCCTCAACAACCTCAACACGCGTCTCGACGCTCGCACCGTCTCTGTTCTTCTCCGCCACTGCGGATCCAAGCTTCTCTTCGTCGACGTCTTCTCTAGCGAAATCGCCGTCGAGGCGGCGGCGATGATGTCTGATCCGCCTGTTCTCGTCTTCGTCGCCGATAAAGAAGAGGAAGGAGGTGCTGACGTGGCCGATCGTAGCAAGAGTTTCCGTTACACTTACGATGAGCTTGTGGAGAGAGGGGACCCGAGCTTTAAATGGATCCGACCCGAAAGCGAGTGGGACCCGGTTGTGCTCAATTATACATCCGGTACGACCTCGGCTCCTAAAGGAGTGGTACACTGCCACAGAGGAATATTCGTTATGTCGATCGATTCATTAATCGATTGGACCGTACCGAAAAATCCGGTTTACTTGTGGACCCTACCGATATTCCACGCTAACGGCTGGAGCTACCCGTGGGGGATCGCTGCCGTCGGAGGGACTAACGTGTGTCTACGTAAGTTCGACGCGCCGCTTATCTACCGTTTGATCAGTGATCACGGCGTCACGCATATGTGCGGAGCTCCGGTTGTGCTCAACATGTTGTCGGCGAGTCAAGACTCTCAGCCTCTTAAACATCCGGTTAACATCTTAACCGCCGGTGCTCCGCCTCCCGCCGCCGTTCTCCTCCGCGCTGAGTCAAAAGGTTTTAAGATCAGTCACGGTTACGGGTTAACCGAAACCGCCGGTTTAAACGTCTCATGCGCGTGGAAGCCGCAGTGGAACCGGTTACCGGCGAGCGAGAGGGCGAGGCTGAAGGCGAGGCAGGGGGTGAGGACCGTCGGGTTTACGGAGATCGACGTGGTGGATCCTGGAACGGGCCTTAGCGTTGAGAGAAACGGAGAAACTGTGGGAGAGATTGTGATGAGAGGGAGTTCGATCATGCTCGGTTACTTGAAAGATCCTGTCGGAACAGAGAAGGCTCTGAAGAACGGGTGGTTCTTCACAGGAGATGTTGGGGTGATTCATTCAGACGGGTACTTAGAGATTAAAGATAGGTCGAAAGATATAATCATAACGGGAGGAGAGAACGTGAGTAGCGTGGAGGTTGAGGCGGTTCTGTACACGAACCCGGCTGTGAATGAAGTGGCCGTGGTTGCGAGACCGGACGAGTTTTGGGGAGAGACGCCGTGTGCGTTTGTGAGTTTGAAACCTGGTTTGACTAGAAAACCGACAGAGGGAGAGTTGATAGAGTATTGTAGGAAGAAGATGCCAAGGTATATGGTGCCCAAGACGGTGTCGTTTAGGGATGAGTTGCCTAAGACTTCGACTGGTAAGGTTATGAAGTTTGTGCTTAGGGATATTGCGAAGAAGATGGGCTCGACGAGGTTGAGTCGTATGTAATATGAATTATGCATGTACTTTGTTATAAGAAAGTGTTTACAAGCGTGTTATCTTTGGCTATAAATGGAATAGTACGAATCTAACCTATACTAAAAGGGATATATGAGGAGTAGGGAGGCTGTCCACGTCCTCAATTAAAATCAGCCAATAAAGTGAGTTTATTTGTCCATGTCACACTCAGTTTGGGCTTTGGTTTTTTTTATCCGTAATGTGAAGTATTTGCCCATAAGCCTGATCCAAGAGAAGCCCTAAAATATGAGACGATGAATTCTTCTCCATTATTATTTGTGGGCTCCACGTTCTGTCTGGTTTATTTTGGTCGTAAAGGTTTGTGTTTGATCTGATTTGGGTTTTCCACATTTGGTTCCATAATTAAGTCAAAATTTGCGTTTTATGCTTGAATGGATTAGGGCTTCATCATTATCTTTCTTCTTCCCCATTCAACTTCGCCGTCTACACTTATCTTAATCTGCAAACCTAATGATTGCAAACGTAAAGGTTGACATCGCCATCTCCGTACCCAACATTTATTCCTCTCTTTACCACCTCTTCCGGTTCCCGATGTTGTCCCTGAATCCACCGCTCTGTTTCGGCCGGCGAGACGACAAAACGATCCATGGAGGATGCCCCTGACATATCATGGGGCTGCAATATAGATTCAGTCGAAAACGCCACTTCTCTTCAGAGATGGCTAACCAATTCAGGCCTCCCGCCGCAGAAAATGGTTGTCGACAGAGTCGACATCAGAGAGAGAGAGAGGTGGGAGTCTCGGAATGAAATATCAACGAACAAACACTTTCTTAAGTTAAATTCAAAGGTATTAGAGCCAAACTCAACAGAATGGTTTTGAAACCCGTGTAGAAACTTCTTATTGTTATGGTGTTTTGTTACAGGAATGTGCTCAGCTTACTTCTCAGTGCGCTCATCTACAAGACCGAACGATGGCTCTTGCCAAGGAGCTGGCATCACTTAAATTGTGAGATTACTTTTTGTTATTTGGTCTTTTGGCATTCTCTAACACTAAATTTTCAATCTTTCTGTGTCTATCTATTGTTTTTTTTATCCAGGGTTTCCGACATAAGCTTGGAGGAAGTTGATGTGCTGAAGCTTGCTTTTTTTGAGAATAACGCAAAAGACAAAAGATACAATAGACACACCGGGTTTGTTTCCTGTGAGATTGTGGTTTCGGCCTATATTGGTTTGTGGTTTCGGCCTATATTGGTTTGTGGTTTCCTCAAGTCTCTGTTCTATTCGTATGGTCTCAGCCCGTGCTTATTCAGGTTCTTTGGGAACTTGCGTTCGATTGTCGTCTGTGTGGAGCTGGTTTTTTGGTTCTGATAAGAAACACTTTCCCTCTTTTTAATTATTCTGCCTCAGTGTTGATTTCTTCCTTTTGGTGATTCAAAAGGTTGTCCAGTAGTGTGGAAAGGTTGTTTGTGTTTTTATGGTCTGTAATAATCATACTTCAAATTACGTTAATGCAATTCAATGATGAACAAAAAAAAAAACAATAGACACACCTGTCAAGTCCTTGGTTACTCGAAACAGGTAGGTACATAGCTTATGTTTTGTTACAGCTTCCCTTCTCTCATTTTATCATGTAGGTACTATTGATGAGGTCCCCATGACTACTACTGTGACCAAACTCCAGAAATTCATGCTTCTGAAGTTCAACCATCTTCAAGCTCTTGCAAACTTTCTTTGAACTCCCTGGTATTGTTTTAAATTTCCTTTTGCATATTAGAATATAACCACCATCGATTTATATTACCTATTGATTCATCCACTTTCAGATATAGTTGGCCAAATCCGTTCAAGACTCTAACATAAACAACTCTGTTCAAGGCTCTGACATAAACAACTCTGCTGCAACAACCCGATTATGCATGAAAGTTGGTGTCCCAATCATGCTGCCGCGCAACCTAAACCAAGAAGAAGGCTTGAGAAAGAGTTATCGAAGCAGAAGTGTGTGTGCTGATACCAAGAAACAAACTATCACCGACAGAAAACAAACATCTATTCACTCTAAGAAGCCGCCAGTTTCCAGTACATATATCCTGGGGATTTTAACATTACCAGGGTCACGTGACTAACGACATTGCCAACATCGTTTACAGAAAAGCCTTCAATGGCCTCCCACAATCACCGGTATGTTAACTGCCTTCTTTATTAAAAGTCATAGCATACACCATCGCCAATGTTCTTCTGTTGGACCTTAAATACGACTGCATACACCATCACTGCCTCACTTCTCTATCAACCAAATTAAATACGATAAAACGGTCTCCTTTACAAAACATACTTTTTCAGGTTTAGAAGAAGACTATGAGAGTTTCGCCAACATGGTTTCCTCTGTTTCTTTCTCTGTTCTGTCTGTATCTGTCCAAAGAATCATCAAATGGGATCCACTGAACTACAAGACACAGATTTCTTTAGCTCTTTTTCTGAGAACTTACACTCAACGTTCTTCACTCCAACCACAAGCTCGCTCTGATCTGACTCGGACACGGATTCACCAAAGCCATAAAACGAGGATGAAGATCGTAGAGTTGACTCGGTAGATGAGTAACTATATGAGCATCAGAAGGTACAAACTTTTTAAAACCCAACACGATTCGATTCTTTTCTCTTTTATTCAATCTCATATTCCTTATTAATTTTTCTTTTTTTTTTCTTTTTGATTCAGTCTTGTGGTGGAGACAACCTATTATGATTCCTTTTCAATCAAAAGAAGCTTTAATCGATGAGCAGATCCGATCTGTTCAGGCAAACGTGAGTTCATGTTTTTTTAGTTGATAATTATTTAGAAACTTTCTTTTTATTTGTCGGTTATAATACGATCGTTTATAAAATAAAAAGTTTGATTGTTCATTTTGTGTCTATAGTTCCAAAACTAGAAGGAGAAAGACGAGCAGCGAAATGATGATGCATTTAAACATAAAGCAAGGAGCTACCACAACCAACAGAGAGACCAAAGTCCGCTGTGAAGGCGGAGTTCGTTGACGGGTCATTCGAGAACCAGGTCAGGTGGAACTGAGTGTTCTTGCCAGGCAGGCATGGTACTGCTGGGGAGTCACGCAAAAAAGTAGTTTCATATTAATTTAGCATTGTTACTTCTTCTTTTTTAAGTCAATCAAGAACTCCATTATAAGTTTTTGTTTTGTTTTCTATTAACGAGATGTGGTTTTAAAGAAGGCTACATATTATATATAATGGACAACAGTTAAAAGAAAGAGATGAAATGACGTTGTCTATATACTTTGAGTTCGTACTTTGTTTTATAGAGGTTGACATATAGGAATCTTGCGTCAATATTAGACTTAGTAATTTCATAAAATTGTAAGTAAACAACACAAATTATCTCCTTAGTGTAACAAATAAACCACTGAAAACATAATTTAAAAAAAAAAAACATTACAGATTTTTAGCTTAAATGTTATCTTTAAATTTAGAGTGCTTAATTCTTTTTTCAAGTGGTTGACTATCTCTTGCTTAGATCTCAATGATTTAAGACCTAGATATAATAAGAATCTTTATCTTACGTTGTTATATTGTTTGACTAAGGGGGTGTTAGTGGGGATGAGATTTATAATGAGTCTTAGAATTTCTAAGTCTAGTGTTATTGGTTTATGGATTCTCATATTCTCATTAAAATCTATTGTTATTGGTTTGATGATTCTATAACTCTATACAAAATCATTTGTTATTCAAAAAGTTTAGATTTTAATGATTTTACAAATCTATTAAAGTAATTGTTATTGGGAGTTGAATTCTTATCATTTTAACTCACAAATTAAGATTTTGAGAATACTACATGTTTACCTTGAATTCTTAGAATCATTACATTACTTTATTTTCATAGATTTTCACAATATACAAAATTCTCTACATCTCTTTCCAAATTTAACAATTCTCTCAACTTTTAAAATCAACAAACTCTATAGAAATCTAAGTCCCACTAACACCCCCTAAATAGATTCCAAAGATTCCTTCCCACCATTAATCTCACTATCACTGCCTCTCTCTCTATCAACCAACCTAATCTGTATACGATAAATCCGATCTCTACAAAACATATTTTTGCAGGTTTAGAAGAAGACCATGAGAGATTCGCCAACAATTCATAATCTCCGTCAATACCAACCACCAAAGTCAGCAATTCATTGCAATATAATTATCACTTTTCTCAATTGATAAATTACTCAGTAGACAAATCAAATTCTACAATAGGAATGGTGACGAAATCTCAGCTGGACAACTCAAAACTCGAAGAAAAGAACAACTATTCAATTTCCCTCATCAACGAAAAACGAACATGGCCTAATTCCATAACTCCAATTCAATTTCAAACTCTGCATTTAACTTTAACTCATGTTTACCGTAAAACCCATTACCGCCAAACAATATGTGAAACTTTAATTTATCCATTAAAACCACTACGACTAAACCAAAAAAAAAACATCTTAATCCACTATCTATTACATTTTTAAGTATTACAACACCTTTAATTATCAATAACTCCGCGCTTGCGTGTTTACGACTCAACGCAAACACACATTAAAATGAGACATCATAGTTGAATATATTTAAATATATAATTTTAAATATATTATATTTTTAATAATTTTAAAATTACTTAAAAAGAAACTAAATTATTAAAAAATTAATATACAACTAAAACTAAAGCAATATTTTGTAACATCAAAATAATAAATGAATAAAAAATATATTATGTTAATAAAATAGATTTTAGATTTTAAAGACTTCTAATTCATGTAATATTACAAAATTCAAAATTTGTTTATTACAATTAATATTTTACCATTAGATATATTAAAATAATATTCTAGATCGATATTCAGTTATCAATTTTTAACTATTACACATAAAAAAATATTATTAAGTACGTTTTTTTTTAAAAGGGGGTTTTATATTTTAAGTAGGTTATTGGAGTACTTTTTCTTTTCGTGAAATATATTCGAGATAAGATTCCGATCTTTTAAACAAAGATAATTTATGTTCTATACATAATTTTTTTTTACATAACTCTAAAATCTCGGACTTGATTATTCATATTTTATTAGTTAATTGTGTTACATATAATAGAAATACTTACTTCAAACTAAAAATATATAAAAAAAATCAAATTTAAAATTAGTTATATAAAATTTAATATACAAAAATGTACATACAAATAAAAATGATAAATGTAACAAATTTAAATATATTATCCGCGCGTAACGCGGAAAAAGGATCTAGTAAATAGAATTGAAGAAAATGGAACCTAGATGAATGGAATAGAGAAGTTATGGAATTAAAAAAAAAAATAGAATTCTATTCCATTTATTTCATTTATTTATGAATTGTTTTTATGATGAATGTTTTATAACTATATTTCATTTAATTTCATCCATTCTACAAAAAAACATTGGAATGGGATTTATTTTTTATTTCATTCAAATGGTAGCAAAAATTAGAATTTATAGGAATAAGTCATTCCTTATAATTCCATTCCAAAAATTTGAAATTGAGTTTCACCTTTTGTTAAGAACCACTCTCTTTTACGCAACTGTTGGTATTCTTCTTTTACTTTTGTAGCTTTTAGTTTATAAGTGCGAATCATTGGTTCATGATCATCCTCATTTTGTTTCTGTTGATGTTTCATCATCAATTTTTTCCTCTCTATCATCTCTTCGAGAGGATGTCTGTTTGGCAAAGTCTTATGGCTTGTCCATCAAAGAATGTGTCTGAGTTTTTTTCTAGTGGAGTTCTCTTCACGCGGCTTGTAGTGAATCAAGTTTGAATCGGTTCGCTTAATCCATTATCAAGTCTCAATTGATAACAATTCTGTTAGTATCAGATTGAAAGAGAAACTTGATGATGGTATATGGGATCATGGATATTTGAAACAAATATTTACGAATTTGTTATGGAAACTCTGGCCACCAACGAAACTACTTTGGATTCAATATGAAGAAGAAGATCTAGAGATAAGAGGAAGGAGTATTATGTTGGCAAACCAATTTTTTCAAAACTTTATTATTTAATACTTAGCATCAAAATAGTTGTTTGAAATCATGAATGCGTCATCATATACATAAAATATTATAATATTGGAACATGTATTAATTCATACAATATTGATTTATTTTATACATGTTAGCCGTTTTAGAGAAAAGTAATTTCGCCTCTCCTAGTGATCTAAAAGAAGTGATTCTTAAAATTTAGCAAGAAATGAGTATTGTAATAGCTAAGACATTGCCGTGACAGAATACTGTGCATTGATTGTGCATATCAATCATCCTAGCGAATACTCATCTCATGTCCGATTCGAATAGACACTTCTGGATCATTTGATTCACTTTCCTATTGCTATATGACTTCCCTCGTATCCTTCTTTGTTTGAATAGCCAAAAAAACATCTTACGATTAGTTATTTTTCCTTCTTTTCCTATTTTTCTTTCACTGCAAAATTGAGCTCCTATTTACCGATGTTGGTGACTCATTCAGTTTTAGCACCCTCTACACGAAAGTCAGTGTCACAGGTGTTCTTATGGATTCTGGAGCTATACCGATTTTATTAGTTACCTGGTGAGAGCCATGTTCAAGTGATGAAATCGTTCTACGATTTTGTCAAAAGCCAGTAAGGAATTTCTTAGACTCTTTTTTTTTTTGTGAACTTTCTTATGCCTGTGTCAACATTTGATTTTTGATTATTTATTCTGATTATTTATTTCTGATGATAGGGTGAGGATTGGGGTTCAGGGGTACAACATGTCGTCGCTTCAGCCCCTTGACCTCGTTAGATCATTGTCTAAGCTGTCTGGGTCATGTGGATAAATTTTAAAAGTGCAAGTTCCGAGAGTTCGCAATGCAATTAGCGGCGGCTTTACCGTTTTTGTTCTCCGCGGAGAAGCTGCAGAAGAAAAAGCATTGGCACTTGATGGAACCGATATGGAGGATGGATCTTATCTGCTACAGTTTTACCGCCAGAACTCAGCAAGCTTAGTTCTGGTTTGAGTACTGCTGAGTTGGCTGCTAGGCATGTTGCCCATTTCCAAAGAAAAAAGTAAAATTTTATATTCATGCTTTTTTTCTCTTTACATTGGGTTTGTTTGTAATTTGCTGACAAATTAACTATTGAATTACAGGAGCCGAGGCATTTCTGTTACTGGATATGACCCTTCGCTCCATGTAGATGTTGTTAAGAGTGATTTGACTAACCGCTTTTCTTCATGTGGAAAGATCACTGATGTTTTTGTTCTTAAGAGGTTTGTTATTTCTTCTTTACAAACCATTTGTGAATTGTTTTTTTCCCTCCATCTAACCTTTTTTTTTCTTTTGCAGCCGGGCTTTGATCTATCTCTTCGGAATAGGCGCAGTAGATATGGCGTTGAGACTATGTCGGAGAGGTGACTCGGTACTCCGTGCTAAAGCCTTGCCAAATCCTAAAAGGAAAATTAACCATTACAGGGCGTAGACGCGTAGTACAAATCTCTCTGTTTTTGAATATTGTATTTTATAATATTGAATTTTGAATGGTAACTAATCATAGAAACATTAGGAATATATAAAAAAAATAATGAGTAGGAATAAAATTTTGAAAATAATATCAAAATTAACGAGGAACAAAATTATTCTATAATTCTCTACAAAATTAACAAAATGGCGTTTGTTTAAACCCATGTAAACCAAGAGGCAAGAGTCATGTTTTCTAGTATAAACCGGAAAGAGAGTAAAGTGAAAACTACCCGAATAAAAAACACTGAAAATTGAAATGCAAACCAAGAGTCAAGAGTCGTGGTTTGTAGTAAACCGGAAAGAGAGTAAAGTGAAAAACCTCACACAAGAGGAAAGAATCATTTCTTGGTCTCGCGGCGCTTCTAACATTTCTTCTGTGTCTCTCAAGAAGATGGGATTCCTCTCTCAACAGATCTCAAGAGATGAACTCAAACCAGGAGATCACATCTATTCATGGCGTATGGCTTACATATACTCTCATCACGGTTCAGTCTCTTTCCCTTCCATCTATCTCTATGTAGCTACATTGCATTTAACACTCCTTCAGTTTCTGTTCAGACAATTCTCGCTGGATCTTAGCTTTTTATGTTCCTGTCTTAGAATAAATGACGATCCTTTCTATGTTTGCAACTTGTAGGAATCTATGTAGGCAATGGTGACGTCATACATTTCACTTGCGGAGGTGGTCTTGAGACAAGGACAGGGACTTTCGTAGACAACATCATCGTTAGTTCGGTTCCAAACCATGGAGGTGACAACCCTTGTCCTAACTGCGGAGACCAATCGAATCTCGACGGTGTGATCTGTTCTTGCCTCGACTGTTTCCTCGCCGGAGGAAACCTCTATCTCTTCGAGTACGGTGTCTCTGGACCCATCTTTATGGCTAAACCGCGAGGCGGTATCTGCACAACAGCGGTTTCAGACTCCTCTGATGAAACCGTTAACCGTGCGAGACACCTCTTGTCTAATAAAAATGGGTTTGGTGCGTATGATCTGTTGAGGAACAACTGTGAAGACTTTGCGATCTATTGCAAAACTGGTTTGATTGTTTTGTCTAAGCTGGGGAGTAGTGGACAGGCTAACTCGTGGTCTGCGGTGCGTGGTGTTTTGTCGCTTTGGGGGACGGTGAAGAGTGTTTCTGTGGGCTCTGCTGCGAGGTTGGTTGTTTCTGGGGTTGCTGGTGTTGGTGTTGTGACTTTGGCGGCGGGGTATGGTAACTACTGCTATGGTCGTTTATGTGCTGATATTGGTGTGAGAAGTGATGCTAGCAAAGTTCCTGTGGAAGACCTTGTTACGCTTATAGCGATTATCGAAAGAAGAGACGACAAGAAGTCTAGCTAGTTTAGCACTTGTTGTGGTGTGATTATGATTGTGATTGTGATTGTGATTGTGAGTGTTTGATGGTAACTAACTGTTTGCTTCTGTTTTCATTGTATGCGTGCAACCATGTGTGTTTGACACTACTTATCATGTGAAAATAACATTATTGTTGTTTCCAAAGTATTGGTCTACTTTGGAAGAATGTTGAAACAAAACAATAAACAAACACAAGTGGATGACGAATAGTGTTTGATCACCTACCTACCATTAGTTTGGCTCCTTGGTTGATTTGGAATTTAGTGTTAGTGTTACACTAGTCATCATCAGTAAAACAATAACTAAACAAAGCTGTCCACACGAGAAGGTTTTCTGATCATAACCCATTACAATCACACAAGAATACAACATGCTTTTGTCTCTATATCTTCTTCACCACCTTGTTTATCTGGCTGAATATACACGCACTGGTGTCTTTTTCTGAGTTATCAATAACTAATAACTCACCAAGTTGTTATTGTGGATCATAGAATCGGCTACTTCTACTTTTGCTGAATCGTGGAACTCTCTCTTTGTTATTATACAATAAAAACACTATAAATAATTATTATTTTTTTTAAACTTATTTTAGATTATATTTGTAAAACATTTTATTTTCAGTTTTTATTTAAAAAAAGAAATTTTAATTTCAAGATGTTATAGAGTAATCAAACTTTTTAGATTTGAAATCTTTTTTTTAATTAGATTATTTGATAAATTTTACGTATTGAAATTATATATCCTAGAATATTAATGTATTTTAGATGTAAAAATAATATTAAAATACTAAATTGCAAAGAGAAATTATAGATAAATTTATATTCATGTAACTTTATAAAAAAATTATATAGCATTATTAATTTATAATTTATCTAACTCAAAATCATAAATGTTTATTAATTTCTAGAGTTTCTCCTAAATATTTATGCAAATCACCTTTACCGGGGATAAATTGATTCTTAAATTCAATTTGACCTTTTGACTTTTTCCTTATCCAGCTAAGCCAATACAAAACCAGTTGACTTTAAAGGTTTGGTTTTTTTAAACCAACAATCTTGGAAAAAACTCTAGAGAACCCCCATTGATCTAGCCAGAGATGGAATCCATTCTTCTAGAGAAGATAGGATTATTCTCCAACAAGATCTCCAAAGACGATCTGAAACCAGGAGACCACATCTATTCATGGCGCAACGCTTATATCTATTCTCATCACGGTACCTATCTCTCTCCTCTCTCTTCTGGGTTTATCAAAGATCCGAACTTTATGTTTGCAATCTCACAGGAATCTACATAGGAGACGGAAAGGTCATTCATTTCACACGTGGAGGCGGTCTTGAAATCGGAACGGGAACTTTTTTGGACAAGCTCATTGTCAGCTCCATTACCAATCACAGAGGAGACAACCCTTGTCCTAACTGTGGAGGAAAGCAATCCAACACGCATGGAGTTATCTCTTCTTGTCTCGATTGTTTTCTCTCCGGAGGAGATCTCCTTCGCTTCGAGTACAGTGTCTCTCCGGCTCTGTTCATGTCCAAGCTTCGAGGAGGTACCTGCACGACGGCGGCTTCGGATCCTTCGGAGGAAGTGATCTCTCGAGCGGAGTTTCTTTTGTTGAGAAACGGGTTTGGTGAGTACCATGTGTTCGAGAATAACTGTGAGGATTTTGCGATGTATTGTAAGACGGGTTTGGTGGTGGGGAGAAGCTATGTGCTTGGGAGAAGCGGTCAGGCTAACTCGGTGAGTGCGGCTGCGTGTGTTGCGCGTATGGTGAGTCCTTGGGCTAGTAATGCTATACGTCTCTGTTCGGATGTTGGTATGAGGAGTGATGCTGTTAAAGTGCCTGTTGAGAGCCTCGTTGCTCGGTTTAATCAGGTTGATACATTGGCAAAGGAGAGCTGAGTTTGGTTTGGTTCTGATTGTGTGCAATGTGTGTATTTGATTGTTGGTTAATGCCAGATTGAATCTGCTTCTAAATTCTTTGAATTGTGTAACTCTATTGTAATGATGTGTGAATACAGTTTAATTGAGATCTTCATTGTTTGTGTTGTGTAAAAAAGTAAACGCGTAAAGAAAGAGATGTGGTTGATTCTTTACTCGTTATAACCACGCTTGAGACTGTCTTATTTTTGCGTAATCAAGAAGAAAACACGGTTTCTAAATTAAATTTAAGTTGATTACTGGTTGGTTAAACTGTTCAATTCGCAAGACCATAAGAGTTGGAACTGTAAGCCGTGATGACTAATAGGTTCAGGCATGAGGCGTAACAACACCAGCTTCTGGTCTAGAGAAAACCGTTGTTGACTCGTAGCTGAGAAAGACGGGAGAGAACATTCAGTTCTCGGTTCGGTTTGATTGTTCTTAATAAAATTTAAAGTGTGGTCTGATTCGGTTTGCTTCTTATTTTTGTTATAAAATTTTTGAGTCAATACCGGTTTAATTCATCTAATGCTTCGGTTCGATTAGACTCGGTTTATATACGAGAAGACGAGGAGAGTCGAGACCACACCAGTATAGAGAGAGAGGGGAGAGACTCTTGATTGACTCAACAACACCTCCTTGAGAAGACGATGAGCTCGAAGAAGGGGGATTAGCGAATCTCGATAGATATAAATCATAATCTCCAATTTCTCAATCCCATTTTCATTTTGTTCATCGTGAAATCATGTCTTGGCTCCCTGTAGAATCTGATCCTGGTAAACCTTTTCTTTTTTCCTATCCAATTTGGGGTTTATTGTCTAATAGCTCCTTATTGTTCTCAGCTTCTTCAAATATACATCAAGGATTGGTCATGTTATATACTAAGTAGATAGTGTCTGTGTAAGCTATATTGTTTGTTGTTATTCATAATGTTTAGGTGTTTTCACGGAGATTATACAACAAATGCAAGTGAAAGGTGTGCAGGTTGAAGAGTTGTATTCCTTGGACATTACTTCTCTTGATGAAATAAGGTTTGTTCACACTCTTTTGTTGCTTCTTGTTTCCAACAAAACATAGTCAATAATACTGTTGGGTTCTTCTTTGTTTAGACCTGTATACGGATTGGTATTGCTTTACAAGTGGCGTCCTGAGGAAAAGGAGTCTCGTGTTGTCATCACTGAACCAAACCCAAACTTCTTCTTTGCCAGCCAGGTCCCACTCACTCCCCCCACATTTAGTTTTTTTTTTTCAACTCTTTGGGAATGTTATAACTCTATGTGTGTTCTCTTGTAGATAATCAACAATGCTTGTGCTACACAAGCCTTACTGTCTGTCCTCATGAACTCCTCGGGTATCGAGATCGGTTCTGAACTGTCTGAACTGAAAGAGTTCGCTAAAGACTTCCCACCTGAGCTCAAAGGTTTAGCCATCAGCAACAACGAGGCGATACGTGCGGCTCACAACACCTTTGCTAGGCCTGACTCATCTTCCACCACCACGGACGAGGATGAGTTATCTGCTCGGAGGAAGAAAAGGGAAGAGGAAGATGATGATGTGTATCATTACATCAGCTACTTACCCGTCGATGGTATCTTGTACGAGCTCGATGGTCTTAAAGAAGGACCCATCAGCCTTGGACAATGTCTCGGTGAGCCAGACGGAATCGAGTGGCTCAAAATGGTCCAACCTGTGGTGCAAGAGAGGATTGACCGGTATCTCCAGAACGAGATTCGGTTTAGTCTCTTGGCTGTGGTTAAGAACAGGAAAGAGATGTACCGAGCTGAGCTGAAAGAGTATCAGATGAAGCGGGAGAGGATTTTGCAGCAGGTGGGTGCACTGCAAGCTGATAAGTACGCTGAGAAGAGCAGCTACGAGGCTCTGGATAAGTCTCTTTCTGAAGTCAATGTCGGCATCGAGACAGTGTCGCAGAAGATTGTAATGGAGGAAGAGAGGGCCAAGAACTGGAAGAAAGAGAACTTGAGGAGGAAACATAACTATGTCCCTTTCCTCTTCAACTTCCTCAAGATTCTTGCAGATAAGAAGAAGCTCAAGCCTCTCATTGAGAAAGCTAGACGTTAATACCTTAATCAGCTTTTTTTGCAAGGATATTAAAACTTTATATGTATGAGGGTTTGATTGTATTCAGTCTGAGGATTTTTGTAGAACCAAATCTCTTAATTACATGAAACAATAAATCAAACACAATTACAAAACTTGTTCTCTTCGTTTATGTAAAAAACTTCTATGATGGCAGATATCTCAGTTGTTGCAATCATCACCGGTTTAGTCACAAAACCGAAGATCATCATCACTCGTACCTTGTGGTTGTGAAAGAAGAGAGTAAACCGGCTGCTTGAGATGGTATTATATCCCCAAATGTCGACATAGCGGCTGCTGATCTATCCTTGAATATTCCCACTTGTCCGTCACTTAGTATTGACCCAAATCTACTACCAGCCTGAAACATATATTACATGATCTTACGATATTGAACAGATAAGATTATGAAAAAATATTGAGCCACTGATCAACCGAGGAGACTAGACTGTACCTGCATGAAAGACTTTAAGAATGGGGAAGCCACGCCGAAACTGGAGTCATCTTCCAAATCACTTGTTTGAGAAAGCTCGCCATTTGTAAATGCATTCCATGAGTTTCTTGACGAACTTTCATTTGATGTAACTGGAATGGAGGCCTTATTTGTACTTCTAGAGGTCAGAGCCGGAGCGCTGCATTAAATGGGTATGAGAAACCATTTTTCCCACAAGGCTACAAATAGTTTCAGGTGTGGAAGAAGAAAAGCTTACCTTATGGGAAGGTATTTGAAGCGGGGAACTGTGGAGCATGGCATGATATTTGACTCTGAGTTACTTGGTAGTTTCTGGGAAGTATCGGTGTACATTCGGTTTAGTTGCACAAAGAATCCAAATAGTACTGCGTGGCGTAGGTATGACTGCTTTTCGTTCTCCCAAAGATAAGGCTCGTACCTTTTTTGACACATTTCAAAATATACTAGAATCAGAAAATGATTGAGACAGTAAACGATAAGACCAGAAGATTCCCATGAATTTCTTAGAACAGACAAAATAATAAACATGTGACATTGTCATAGTTTAGGGATAAGGTTCCTTACGTGAGCCAGTCTATGGGATCCAACTTTTGGGTCAGTTGGGAGATCACTCCATCAATGCGACCTACGTTGACCGACTTTGTTTGCTGTTGGCCCTGCTTTCGCCTGAAAGCTGATCTATTCATTGTGATCTTTGGTTGTATCTCCACATTAGTGCTTGCATCACCCCCAGAAAGAATGTCCGATGCAAATCTCAAATCCAGCAAAATTTGTAAAACTCCTTTCTCTGAAATTTGGGGTTCGTTGGCCTCCCTGGCAGATAAGAAATCCTCATAAATAATGATGATCTGCATTGTACAGTAGAAAATTGAAAAAAAAAAAATCATTCTTATAAGCAGTCATCAGCTTGGAGATATTTACTGATGAAAGTGAAGAAGTGAAACGGGGAATAATTATCAACGAAAATATTGAAGAGAATCGTTCCTTGACAGAAACATTTCTGCAACGTGTAGAAACTAATCATAGGTAAAGTAGAGAGAGACAACGCACCTTCTCCAACAGGCTTGAAGCAAATTTTTGCAAAATTGACTTATCCAGTACATGGCCTCCAATTCGATGAATTTCTTCTGATGCACGACAGAGAAATGAAATTATATAGAGCGAAGGCAAGGACGGAAGTGATATCTTCAACTCAGACTGACCCTCGCCCTGCTCTTCCTTGATAAGTGTCTCTTCCCAACCCTACATTATTACTTCATATATGAGTTCGGACACAATAAAATGAACCTTGAAAGTGATAACCGAAAACGCAAGAGAAAGTCTAACTTATCTCATTACAACTTCAAAGAGTTAGAAAAAAAAACTTCAAGAGTTAACAAAGAACGTGAGCAACTACCTAACTATGTACATTGGTCAGCAATATCTAATATCAATGCAGGAGAGACGACAGCTAAGACAAAAAAAAGGTATAAGGATCGTTTTTTAGTTACCCTTAAAGGAGTTGTAGCAGACAGTCCATCGTCAATCGTAAGATCACGCAAGAGAATAGCGGAGAGCTCTTCCGATAACCACTGTATCCACAATGTATGAGCCTTAATGCACAGATCACGCATAGTTTTATTAAGCTCTTCAAATTTCGGACTTGTCTTCTCATCTGCCTTAAGTAGCGCGGCAACAGCTAACGAACTCTGCTTCCTAAGATCGGCATGCAACTGCTTTCCCGGGCTGTCAGCAGCACCTGGAGTATTCGAGCCAAATCTTGGTTGCCTCAACAAGGATGACAACTTATCAGAAACTGCATTCATAGTTTCTCTACACCACAATCTTGGAGAACCGAGAATCAAGGGAACGTGTTTCGAGTGGTTCAGCAATGCAAACAAGAGGCGTCCCATAAAAAGAGATTTCTCAATTATTATAGCAGGTGGAATTGCTTCGCTGTCGTTGTTCCCTTTCTTCATGGCAGCACAGAGAGATTCGAGTTCCTTATCCACATCTGCGAGAATTGCTGAGACACTGTCATAACATTTATTCTGCACGTATGGAGCAAGATCCTTTAACCTCGGACCTGCCTTTTCTGAATCAAAGAAGCTTAGGAGGTCTTCTAAAACATTCTGGCAGCGGTGATCAACTGCATCTCTGATTTGGCTAACTTCAGGACCAAAGTACGCCGTTAGACAACTTTGGAAGTCGCTTTCTTCAGGTGACGTTTTGTTTCCGGCAATAAAACCAGGTTTCCTAGCGTTAGGCTCGATGAACCAGACACCACCACCTGTAGAAGGTCTGTTTAAGTATGCTTGGAAGTTGATCTTCTCATCAGTGATTTCGCTAAAAGCACGAACCGACTCTGCCACATTGACAGCTCTAGCCAAATCCTCAAATCTAGAGTCAATAATGGATTTCATTCTTTCCACAAAGGCCTCCTCAAATATTTCATCCCACAGGTTCAAATCGTCGTCCAGAACAAGCTCCCGGATTCTATTCCAAGGCAGCTCTATCTCAGACCCAAAAACACTTTTAAGCCAATCTAAACTACCACTCAATACCTCTTTACTATCCATGGTCTCTCTTATCAACTTTTCCGCTGATCCAAGCTCTGCACCAGTAACAATAGCTTCAATCAAACGCTTCCCACTAACCTTACCAACAATATGTCCACCGCATTCCCTCAACCATGCCAGACACGCCTTAGAAATATCAACTTTCTCAAAAATAACCATAACAGATTCCAAATTATCTCTAAACAATTTCCACAACGCAACCTCCTCTTCCGGATTCGGAATCCCACCAAACAGCTGAGAAGCCGGAGGTGTACTCAAAATCGTCTTATAAAACAGAGGCATATCAGTCAAAGCTTGCAAAAAAAGCTCACCAACTTGCCCCACAGTGACCTGAACCACACTCAACACATCACAAAACACCGAAACAACACTCCCAGCATCATCACCACTACAAGCATTCAGCTTTTGCAGAACCCAAGTCTTCCTCGAGTCGAGAAACAGCTCAAGCACTCCCTTCGGATCAAGCTCATCAACCACTGCTACAGCAGTTAACGCGTCCACGTAATCCCCCAACCCCAAACCCGGATCAAGAAGCCGTTCGTGGCTCCTCTGAGAAATCTGAGCCTTGAAGCCCTCCACAATCTGCCACTGATGCTCAAGCAACGGAAAATTAGCCAACAGTTTACTCTGATCCACCTCCTCCAACTTAACAAGTCTCTGCTGCACGTGCTGAGCACGCATGTACCTCCCAGCAGCTTCTAGAAACATGGACTCGTCGAGGCAGCCCCATATATTCTCCGGAGTATCCACCAGATACTTGACCCGACACGCGATCCCATACACATTGACTCGGGCCGGGTCAGTGATAGCGAGCGCGGGGGTTTTCGCTTCCGACGAGGAGGAGAGCGATCGAATGTTGCCGTGGATCGAGCTGATGTTCGCCGAGATCGACTCGCAGAGCGACTTCATGTGAACGATCGAGTCAGCCGAGTCGATTAGATCTCGGTACCGAGTCCCGACGAGTTGCCGGAGCTCCTCCTTCTTGTCCTCGATGTTCTTCCTAGTCGCCGACTCAACGCTACGGATCTCCGACATCGGTTTGGTGCGGAGGAGGGACTCAGCGTCTCTTTGACCGCTGCTTCCGAGCGAAACGGCGGCAGAAGCCGATGACATTCTCATGGTTTGTTTTTCTCCGGCGTGTTCTCTCTAGATTCTAGCAATGCATTCCACTGAGTTGAAGGAGGAGAGAAACGGAGCGGATCTGATCGGATCTAGAGATGCTTTTGCTCGGATTCTGAAGTAGATTCCCGGAATCAAGATCTAGTTTTGTAGTTTCTGTGCACTGAGTTTCTGCCATTGCTGTGGAACGAACACGACGAGAGATTAAGCGTTTTAACAAATTACATATTTACCCCGGTTTGGGTTTCGCAGTAGAAGAATTCTAATCGGAAGCTAACCGGTCCGGTTTGGTAAGTCATAGCGAGGATCATTAAATCTGGGGACTATTGTAATGTTTACCATAATAAAGGGGCAATTAGATAAATTAAATAAATAAATTAATGGATGAAATTGTTATTGTTCTTCTTCTCCAATAGACTTTTGCCTGCATCTCTTCGCCGATCACGATCCCTCCATCTCCGGTGATTTCCACCGTAAACTGATACGGTATTTCGTTTTACTGTATCATAAACGTTGCATCTCCCCGTATTTCACATTCCGTCATTTACATAGATCTTCAAACCTATCTATCTCCATCAACTCCGGCGGCTGCCGACGACGGCGTTTTAGCTCTGATTGGCTCGAAGAGAGGAGATCTCTAAGTATTGCTTCCCACCGTCTCCGAAATCTACCCGATCCGACATCGGATTGGAGTGAATTTTGACTTACAGTGAAGAGATTTTGAGAGAATGGTGGAGCCGGTGAACTCATCGCTTGGGAAAATGCTCTTGGAAGAGATCAGTCCAGTTGTCATGGTACTCTGCACGCCTCTTGTTGAAGAGACTTTCCTCAAGAATGGACTATCCTTTGTGGAAACGCTGAAGCCATTCTGCAACTTCAGTAATATCGATGGTGATGATAGACTTTGATTCTTTTATTCGTTTTCAAAGGTTTACTTCACCAACCGTTTAAACCGAGGTTTTGATTTCTTGTGCAGTTCCTGTTAGGACCTCAGGCGATCAGCTTTATCGGCTGAAGAAGTTTACGCTCAGATTGTTTAATGCCTCAGATATCAAACAACCAAACGTGGAGGTATGTAAAGCTTCTTGCTTTCTTACCTAGAACGCAACGTGGAAGAGGATTGTTTTGTGTTAGGTGTATGGTTGTATTAGAAGGCTCCTCCATTCTGCATCTTTGGTTGAGCTTCAAAATTGATTATGTTTACTTAATGGCTAGGTTGCAAAGCAACGGCTAGAACATGTTATCACTGAAGCTGGGGAGAAGGTTTTTGACGATTTGAAATCTGATCCTCCTCAAATTACTGATATACTCTCTAGTAAGTATCTCTATTCAATATTATGCCTTTTAAGAGATTTTTTTCTTATCATACCGGGTTGCTTTTCTAATGCTGATGTCTTTCCGTTACTGCAGATCCAGAGTCTGAAATTGCACCCACATGGTTTCAGTATTACAATAAGGAACTTATCCGTACACTGTCCTTTTCAGACCATGAGGCTTTTGATCATCCTGTGGCTTGTAAGACATTATAGAAAATCCAAAATTGTTGTTGTTGGCTTCATGCTTTAAACTAGGTTTGCTAATAGACTTTTCTGTTGCGTACGGAACAATTCTAAATGTGTTATTCAGGTCTCTTGGTCGTTTCATCAAAAGACGATCAACCTGTAAATAAATTTGTAGATCTTTTCAACACCAATAGATTACCTTCTTTGCTTAATGATGGTGTAATGGACCCAAAGATTTTGAAGCATTACCTGTTGGTGCATGACAATCAGGATGCCACAACAGAGAGGTAACTGTTCCTTACTACATAGTATATTATATGATTCTCATTATAACTATATGGCTGTCAAATGTAAGGCTTTAGTTGACGGGATGTAATTTCTTCTGTAGAACGTCTAAAGTTCTGTCTGAGATGAGAAGTACATTTGGAAACAATGAGTGCAACTTACTTTGCACTAATTCATCTAAAGAGGGGAACGTGGAACATCAGGCTAATCCATGGGCTTCATTTGTAAGCCTCTCATCAGTATTTTATCCAACATATTGCTCATGATTCATATATCAATCCATGTTTTTGTAAGTTCAACATTTTAATTATTTTTTCTTTCTGAAAGAAATCAAGTGTTTCGGCCGACAAACTTGGATGTGCTCTCACTGGCGACGATATCGTGGAGGTAACATTCGCTTTCTGATGATATTCACGCCTTTCGAATATTTTGGAATGTTTTAACCAACACTATTAGTTCTCCTCGTATATTCGAGGTAGATCAAAGATCTGATGCAAGAGTTTGCATCGAGGCATATAATTCCTTACATGGAACAGAAAGTTCGAGATCTTAATCAACAGGTTAGCTTTAGATTTTCTAAAAAGTTAATCGTGGGAACATGCTTTACGTTTTCTGTATGCTTTACTTTGTTCTTTTTTTTTCTCTTTCCATATCATTTAGTTTGCATTTTGCTGTGTCACTAGATTTCTGCAACAAGGAAAGGACTTAGAAACCAAATAAAAAACTTATGGTGGAGAAAAGGAAAAGACGATGTTCCGGATTCAACCAAAGGTTCTATGTATGCTTTCTTGAAATTTTTGCTCCTTTAATGTTTTCCTTGACGTCATCATAAGCTCTTACTATTTTTTTTTTCATTTTTGAAGGTATACATTTAGCTCCACTGAATCTCAAATTAGAATTTTGGGTGACTACGCCTTCATGTTGCATGATTATGAACTTGCATTGTCAAGCTATCGCTTAATATCAACCGATTACAAGCTCGATAAAGCTTGGAAGCACTATGCTGGTGTTCAGGTAGCTTCACAGCTTTATGATTGTGTTTCTATGTAGGTATTCAGGTGGCATTATTTTTAATCAATACTCGTTTTGTATAATTTAATCTAACATATAGTATAGGTTAGCCCATCAGGCCGATTGTTTTGGTCTTTATTTTCCATTGCTCGTTACTTGTGGTGGCTTCAATAACTCATCTTCTCATGTATGCTTGGGAAGGAAATGATGGGACTTGCATATTTCATCTCAGACCAGTCAAAAAAGGAAGCTGAGTACTGCATGGAAAATGCATTCAGCACTTATCTGGTATGTTTTTATAACCCACCTAAAACAGTTCTTTCAGTGAATGTCCCTCGCTTACTTGAATTAGTGTTTATTATAAGCAAAACTTGAAACTGAAATAGTAATGGGTTAACTTGAGCAAGTGACGCGGTAGTACATGCTGTAACATGTCCTTGTAATCTCATGCAGAAACTTGGGAGGTCTGGATTTCAAAATGCTACGAGATGTGGGCTCTGGTGGGCAGAGATGCTAAAAGCTGGAGACCAGTACAAAGAAGCTGCTTCTGCTTACTTCCGCATATGTGGAGAGGTGCTTCTTTTATGCCTCAGAACATATGCACTTTATACCATTTCTAACTTTATTATTTTTTCAGGAACCATTACACGCCGCAGTCATGTTAGAGCAAGCTTCTTACTGCTTCGTGTTAACTAAGCCCGCGATGTTAAACAAGTATGGATTTCACTTAGTTCTCTCAGGAGACCACTATAAAAACTGTGATCAGGTACATGTAATTTTGTTGAAAGGGATCAAGCTTCGTACATGCTTTGCAATCTAAAGAATACAGTTTTTATGCGTTTTTTCAGGTTAGCCATGCAATTCGTACATATAGAAGTGCAATCTCTGTTTATGAATCAACTACATGGAGCCATATCAAAGACCATGTACATTTTCATATTGGACGGTAAGTTTTAAACGTTGTGAATGTACGTCTAAGGCGTGATGTTTAGGAAATTGTGGTCTAAGACTTGCTATGAAATTACCTTTTCAGGTGGTACGCACTTGTTGGGATGCATGATGTTGCAGTTAGAAATATGCTCAAAGTACTGGACTGTGGCAACCAATCCAAGGCAACCCAAGAGATTTTTCTCAGAGACTTTTTCGAGATTGTTAAGGTGCCTAGCTTATACCTGCTGTTTTATACGCTTTACTGAAGCTGCACAGAGAATAATAGAGTGCTTCCAATAGTTACCCCTGGTCTCTACTCTTTGTTCTTTGACTATACAAAATAACTTCTTACTTTTTGTCATTCTGAAGAAAACTGGAATGAAGCACGAGGTGGTGGGACTTCAACTACCATTTATTAATATGTCGTCTCTTCAAGTTATATATGAAGACCATCGCACTTATGCATCTCAAGCTTCTGTAAGTTGCATACTCACTCTTTGGAAGAATGTACATATTGGTACCCATCATAATCTTCCTCGGATGTTTTGCCTTTTTACTTCATTATGAACAGCATAACTGATATCAGTATTTCTGGTTAATTTTTTTGGATTAATGCAAATAATACTTGCAAATAAATAATATTTGTGCATCCCTGAATTTTTTCTTTTTCATTATTGGTGAATTTGCATCTGTTGTTTACTAATATTATTTACGTGTCATGGTCAGGTTCTTGTACAAGAGAGCATCTGGCAGTCACTGGAGGATGATATCATTCCATCATTAAATTCTGGCAAGTCAAACTGGCTGGAATTACAGTCAAAGCTACTACCAAAGAAATACAAGGAATCCAATGTTTGTGTGGCTGGAGGTGAATTTACATCTTTTTCATTAATGTTGTTAGCTGCATTCGATGTTTACCTGAATCATGGAGCTTCTTCATTATCCTGCACTTAACTTATGCACACTAATACGCAAAATCTGGTCTACCTTATCGTACCAGCAGGAGGACATTTCAATTTGATCTAGACATGCTTTGATGTTGAAAAAATGTATATTTTTGGAACGCCCAGCTGTGATAATTCTGCACGGAGTATAAGATTTCCTCATTAGTCATATCATAGCATCTGTAAATGTTATCAGTTGTGCCTCTGCCAAGGAAGAGGGATTTCTTAGTTTGTCAATAAATTCAGGCCATATTGTTGAGGAGGACATGATATTCTGCTGTAGTATGTTTGAAAATGTTTGTAATTGTGGATTTTACTTGTACTTCTTTGTTATCAGAGTCAGTGAAAGTGGATCTGGAGTTTAGGAATCCCTTGCTAATCTCTACTTCTATAACAAGCGTATCTCTCATCTGTGAACTTACCTCAAATTCTGATGACCTAAAAGGTAAGCTGTTTATAATATTGATGTTCACTTTGGAATTGTTCTACGTCCTTCGGTTTATAGATGTGAAACTTATTTCAAACGTTTGGACTTTGTAAAGTTGATAAACACCCAAGTAGCATAAGCTTGGGGACCGAGAGTTCCGCAGAACATAATCAGTAAGCAGCTAATCTCTTCATTCAGGTTTCTTTTAACTTTGTTGATCTACAATTGAATGATTAAGCTGCAACGTCTTTACCAACAATACTACAGGGGTACAACATCTGGTTTTTCTTCTTTCACTTTGTCTGAAGTGGACTTAACATTAGGCGGAGGCGAGAAAAAACTGGTGAGTCTGCTAAACTGAAAACATAGATCGATTGACACGTTTTAATATTTTTACTCTTTCTATATCTGACATTATTCATCTTCTTGTGTATATATAGAGAAACACGTTTAATTTTTTTTGATGTTTCACTTGTGATTGCTGGCTTTACCTCATTGCTACTAACCTTGATTGTAGTCACAGTTTTGAATTGCCTTGGTCCTTTTTAACTTCTGACTATTATATCTTCCGTTTGCTTACTGTATCCTTTGGTGAATCTCTGATGGTTTTATCAGCTGCTGTTTACGTTTGACTTATTGTCATAACTTTTTTCTTCTAGGTGAGACTCACGGTTACCCCCAGTGAAGAAGGTATCCTCAAAATTGTCGGTGTAAGGTGGAGGTTGTCTGGTTCTGTTGTAGGTGTGCATTACTTCCAATCTGCCCCTGGAAAGGCAAAAACTAACAAGGGAAGACGGAAAAACAAACTTACTCCCACTGATGCCTTGAAATTTTTGGTCATCAAGGTGCAAACTTTTCCTCTACGGTTTAATTTTGTAAGATTTGCTACGACGTCTAACATAATGAAATTTTGACTGTGCAGAGTCTACCCAGGCTTTTGGGTTCAATTGATCATCTGCCTGAGAAATTGTATGCTGGAGATCTACGTTATCTTGTTTTAGAGTTAAAAAACAAGTCGGAATTCCCGATAAAGGTAGTTTTCGTTTATGATCAACCCTTATCATTCATATTCTCTACCGTTTAGCCAGTAAAATTTATTTTGTTCTGTTATTGTGTATTAATTTAGTTTGTCATTGTCTGGCTTATCTACTTATTCTTGCTTGATTACCGAATATTGTGATGCACTAAGCTATTCTCTGGATTATTTTTGAGCTTTAAAAGTCTGTCTGTCCTTGTAGAATCTTAAAATGAAGATTAGCCATCCAAGATTTGTAAATCCTGGAAATCATGAAGAAGAGGTGACAACGGAGTTTCCAGATTGCTTAAAGAAGGGCCATGAACAAAATTTTGTGAAGAGTGAAACAAGTAGTGTATTTTCATTTCCAAAGGTCCGTGGCTAACCTTTTTATTCAAGCCTCCAGGTAAATGTGCATGTCAGGTTATTCTAACATGGTTCTGAATGTTGCTCTTTTTCAGGATGTGTCACTGCAAGGAGATAAATCTTTGAGGTGGCCTCTCTGGCTTCGAGCTGCCATCCCAGGAACGATATCTTTGTATTTCACAATATACTATGAGATGGAAAATGTATCAAGCATCATGAAGTATCGCACCCTAAGGATGCATTATAATTTAAAGGTGATGAATCTCTAGGCTGGTTGTTTCTACCTTCATTATGTTATAGGCAATATTTGCATTGACCAACCAATCTGAACCATTTCTATATCGTACATTTTTATATAGGTTTTGCCATCTCTAGAGACCTCGTTCGAAATCACTCCCTCTCCATCAAAGTTGCAAGAATGTCTTGTGCGTATGGATATACTGAACCGTGCGAATTCAGATTCTTTCCAAATTCATCAGTTGTCAACAGTTGGGTGTCGGTGGGGTATCTCCTTACTTGAGCGTGTTGATACAATCTTACCTTCCAAGTCTCTGCTTCCCGGGCAAGCTTTATCATGTCACTTCATGATTAAGGTCGCTATTAGCTTAAAATGTTCATTTAGTAGCTAGTTGGTCTTTCTCTTTTCCATGTCTGAAATTAGAATATTGTTTAAATTTCAGGATAACAGAAGATCAGCGACTGAAGAAGAGAAAACCATGTCCATTCCTCCCAGCCAAACCGACGTAAAACTGTTTGCTCAGGATGACGACGAAAAACTTTTTGATATCGTTAACTCACCTTTAGCAAGCTTCCATGAAAGTGAAAGGTCATGTCAAGAAACCTCAGATCAGGTAAGCGAAATCCTCTTTCAGGGACATATATATATCTTATGCGGTAGAGATGTTTTTTCAAGGGAACATTCATTTTCTCTTAAACATAGCATCATCACTGGTAACTTTCTATCATCAGAAACCATAATGAACTCGTGTTTGTATGATTGAAACAGTTAAGTACCAATACCGTTGACTTCATTCTAATCTCTCACCCAGCAAAATCCAGCAATTCATCAGGAGTGGCAGATATACCAAAGATTCTGTCTCACCATTCATGTCACAATAGGTAAAGAGTATTCACGTAACAGTATATTTTCTTCAGCTTTGAAACCTATTTTTAACTAACGTGTAATCATTCGATTACAGAATCAGGAGCTCAAACCCGCTATCGTGGTCCCTAGACGGTCCCCAAGCCATATACCACGACTTCTCGACCTCCTTGTGTGAAATTCAACTAAAATTAGTAATCAGAAACACATCTGATGGAATATCATCTGTGAGCTTCAACACCATTGATTCCGTACAAGACGTAGCAACACCAACTCCTTCCGCTGGAAACCAATCCGGGTGGCGCTACGTGCCAGATATAACAGAGGAAATGAAACTGACTTCAGATGTCATGGGGAGCCGTTCAGGGAAACCTCCATCGTCCATGGAAAGCTCACCTCCTTTCATATGGTCAGGTTTAAGTTCCACAAAGGTCGAAATCCAGCCATTGTCAACAACGGAGATCCCGCTGCAGATATCGGTTTTCGCTCCAGGTATCTACAATCTCTCTTCGTATAAACTTACCTGGGAGCTTTCCGGGCGTGAAGATGCATCATCAGGGACATGCCAAGGCTATCCTTATTACCTTACTGTTCTTCAGTCTCAGTGAACTTTCATAGCTCTCTCTCTCTGTATTCTGTGTATCCATTTTGATGGTTTACGTCTGAGTTTTCAATTTTGATTGTAGCAAATTGTTGTCAAGAAATGTTTTTTCGGTAGGAGAAAGATTAATTTTACATTACACCAAAATTTGAAAAAGGTGGATCTCAGCTTTACTTTTGTTTGTGGAATAAAAGGATTATAGATATTATCATTTTATTTACTTCCAATCATTTATACCTTCTGTTTGATTCCAATAATATTAATATGAAATTATTAATATTCAGTAAAAAATGGGTTCCTCGACATTCTCAAGTTCAATATGACAGACGGGAGAAAATAAAATTAGCATCTCTCAAATATAAACTGGTGATGATCATGGTGGCACCAATATATACATACATACAAGTTATATATATAAGGGTAAAATAAATGACCTCCAGCTACTTGGATGGTTAGCTACAACACCACTGACACTATTATCGCTACTACATTGCCTTGTAAAAGGGAAAATGTATATAACTTCAGAGAATGAAAATCATTTAGGATGATATTTTCTGGCTGGACCAAACTCTACCTATCTGCAACTATAAGACTCCTCTCCGTCTAGAAGATGGATTTGGTGAGTCTTGGTCGCGGTTTTATGGTGATGCTTTCATATGGCTTAGCTTGTTCAACTTGGATATAATCTCTTGTTTTCAAAACCTGCAACATTGGCAAATAATAAAAGACAGATTCAACAAGATGATCAAGTTTATGAAGACCAAACTTGTTCTTCCGTCTTAAAAAGACAAGTTGTGATTGATGCACTAAAGCCGAGAGTACACACCTAACTTAGACATGCTTACACCTAAACATCCTAACAATCCAGTAGGAAAACAGACAAATTAATCTGGAGTTGCAGCATAAAACCAAAACATGTAAGATTCTATGTGTATTTATCAATTACTGGTCAAGTTTGTTTTCTCGAGAGAAAGATCAGAGCTTTTTTTTTTTTTGTTTAGGGTCGTATTATGAACATACCAGGGTTTCAAAAAACATTCTCGATGCTTCTTTACGGGTTTTCCCAGCTAAAAGTTTGTCCGCTACAACAACACTCTTCCCATTCTCAGCTTCTTTATCAAATATTGTCTGGAGATACTTCGCCACAGCCCTATAATAAAAGAGAATAATAGTCTTCAGTGTTTCAGGCTCATCATGTTTCTTACATGATAGTCTGTGCAAAAAAATGATTCTGTACGGACCTGGTACGAGAAGACCAACCACTGTTCTCTAGAAGACGAGTTTCATCACCTTCTTGCATACCATCGTCTTCTTCATGATCTTCATCATCATCCACATTCAAAAATCCTGAAAACACAGAGTGAAATCAATTATAAGTAGAACCACTGAGACATCATGGATATAACAGCATCTCACAAATCTAAATCATGCTATGATGACCAAGTATTAGTCCCATTGCTTAAACTGAGAACGTACAGATAATTTGTACAATTAAAATTCGTAAAAGGTTTAGAACCTGTGTCATGTGCCACTTCCATTGTATCCATTTCCTAAAGCATAAGAGAATAACACAAGAAGAACTTAAGAGGCATGTCTTTACTTGAATAAGGATATGAAACCACAATGAAACAAAACTTACGTCGTTATCTCTCATAAAACCATCGCGAGAAGTAGGATCTTCATCTGGTGCACTTTGCATATTAGTAGCCTCCTCATTAAACACATCATTATGCGGTTCGTAGTTGTTATCAGGCTCTGTCTCTGGATTCACCCCATCATATTTTGCTTCCACAATTGGTTCGTTGAGACTTTCCAAAGCCAAATCACCAGCTTCTACGTGTCCATTTTCAATATAGCCAATTGTGATATCACATTGAGTCTGGTTGTCTACACCAATCTCGCAGACTTCAGCTGATGCATCCGTCTTCTTATCATGTGGAAGCTCATCTTCAACCTTCAAGTCTGTCTCATTGAGAATGGCGTTGTGATCAACATCACCTTCAGTAATTTCGATAACACAAACATCTTCACCGCCTACACCTCCATCATGGTATCCTTCCACCTGTAAATCCTCTATTCCCTCTACATGATCGACTTTGTCCTCGGCTGGCATTTGACCGATCTCGTCATTCACTACAAGACTTACTTCATCAGCAGCAGCTCCATCGCCTTCTTTTGGAACTTCTAACTCACATGCTGTTTCACCAAGCTCGTTATCGTCTTTCACTTCTTCTTCTTCCTGTTGGTCTATGTTTTGTTGGTCCTCTGGGTGAGTAAGAGCCTCAGCAGGTTGCTCTTCAGAACCATCAGGGCGAGTTTGAGGAGCAGAACATTCATTATCTTCCACCGCTCCAACAGAAGCATGACGGTCATCATTCTCAATTATCGTGATTCCTAGTGATCTAAAAGAAGTGATTCTTAAAATTTAGCAAGAAATGAGTATTGTAATAGCTAAGACATTGCCGTGACAGAATACTGTGCATTGATTGTGCATATCAATCATCCTAGCGAATACTCATCTCATGTCCGATTCGAATAGACACTTCTGGATCATTTGATTCACTTTCCTATTGCTATATGACTTCCCTCGTATCCTTCTTTGTTTGAATAGCCAAAAAAACATCTTACGATTAGTTATTTTTCCTTCTTTTCCTATTTTTCTTTCACTGCAAAATTGAGCTCCTATTTACCGATGTTGGTGACTCATTCAGTTTTAGCACCCTCTACACGAAAGTCAGTGTCACAGGTGTTTCTTATGGATTCTGGAGCTATACCGATTTTATTAGTTACCTGGTGAGAGCCATGTTCAAGTGATGAAATCGTTCTACGATTTTGTCAAAAGCCAGTAAGGAATTTCTTAGACTCTTTTTTTTTTTGTGAACTTTCTTATGCCTGTGTCAACATTTGATTTTTGATTATTTATTCTGATTATTTATTTCTGATGATAGGGTGAGGATTGGGTTCAGGGGTACAACATGTCGTCGCTTCAGCCCCTTGACCTCGTTAGATCATTGTCTAAGCTGTCTGGGTCATGTGGATAAATTTTAAAAGTGCAAGTTCCGAGAGTTCGCAATGCAATTAGCGGCGGCTTTACCGTTTTTGTTCTCCGCGGAGAAGCTGCAGAAGAAAAAGCATTGGCACTTGATGGAACCGATATGGAGGATGGATCTTATCTGCTACAGTTTTACCGCCAGAACTCAGCAAGCTTAGTTCTGGTTTGAGTACTGCTGAGTTGGCTGCTAGGCATGTTGCCCATTTCCAAAGAAAAAAGTAAAATTTTATATTCATGCTTTTTTTCTCTTTACATTGGGTTTGTTTGTAATTTGCTGACAAATTAACTATTGAATTACAGGAGCCGAGGCATTTCTGTTACTGGATATGACCCTTCGCTCCATGTAGATGTTGTTAAGAGTGATTTGACTAACCGCTTTTCTTCATGTGGAAAGATCACTGATGTTTTTGTTCTTAAGAGGTTTGTTATTTCTTCTTTACAAACCATTTGTGAATTGTTTTTTTCCCTCCATCTAACCTTTTTTTTCTTTTGCAGCCGGGCTTTGATCTATCTCTTCGGAATAGGCGCAGTAGATATGGCGTTGAGACTATGTCGGAGAGGTGACTCGGTACTCCGTGCTAAAGCCTTGCCAAATCCTAAAAGGAAAATTAACCATTACAGGGCGTAGACGCGTAGTACAAATCTCTCTGTTTTTGAATATTGTATTTTATAATATTGAATTTTGAATGGTAACTAATCATAGGAACATTAGGAATATATAAAAAAAATAATGAGTAGGAATAAAATTTTGAAAATAATATCAAAATTAACGAGGAACAAAATTATTCTATAATTCTCTACAAAATTAACAAAATGGCGTTTGTTTAAACCCATGTAAACCAAGAGGCAAGAGTCATGTTTTCTAGTATAAACCGGAAAGAGAGTAAAGTGAAAACTACCCGAATAAAAAACACTGAAAATTGAAATGCAAACCAAGAGTCAAGAGTCGTGGTTTGTAGTAAACCGGAAAGAGAGTAAAGTGAAAAACCTCACACAAGAGGAAAGAATCATTTCTTGGTCTCGCGGCGCTTCTAACATTTCTTCTGTGTCTCTCAAGAAGATGGGATTCCTCTCTCAACAGATCTCAAGAGATGAACTCAAACCAGGAGATCACATCTATTCATGGCGTATGGCTTACATATACTCTCATCACGGTTCAGTCTCTTTCCCTTCCATCTATCTCTATGTAGCTACATTGCATTTAACACTCCTTCAGTTTCTGTTCAGACAATTCTCGCTGGATCTTAGCTTTTTATGTTCCTGTCTTAGAATAAATGACGATCCTTTCTATGTTTGCAACTTGTAGGAATCTATGTAGGCAATGGTGACGTCATACATTTCACTTGCGGAGGTGGTCTTGAGACAAGGACAGGGACTTTCGTAGACAACATCATCGTTAGTTCGGTTCCAAACCATGGAGGTGACAACCCTTGTCCTAACTGCGGAGACCAATCGAATCTCGACGGTGTGATCTGTTCTTGCCTCGACTGTTTCCTCGCCGGAGGAAACCTCTATCTCTTCGAGTACGGTGTCTCTGGACCCATCTTTATGGCTAAACCGCGAGGCGGTATCTGCACAACAGCGGTTTCAGACTCCTCTGATGAAACCGTTAACCGTGCGAGACACCTCTTGTCTAATAAAAATGGGTTTGGTGCGTATGATCTGTTGAGGAACAACTGTGAAGACTTTGCGATCTATTGCAAAACTGGTTTGATTGTTTTGTCTAAGCTGGGGAGTAGTGGACAGGCTAACTCGTGGTCTGCGGTGCGTGGTGTTTTGTCGCTTTGGGGGACGGTGAAGAGTGTTTCTGTGGGCTCTGCTGCGAGGTTGGTTGTTTCTGGGGTTGCTGGTGTTGGTGTTGTGACTTTGGCGGCGGGGTATGGTAACTACTGCTATGGTCGTTTATGTGCTGATATTGGTGTGAGAAGTGATGCTAGCAAAGTTCCTGTGGAAGACCTTGTTACGCTTATAGCGATTATCGAAAGAAGAGACGACAAGAAGTCTAGCTAGTTTAGCACTTGTTGTGGTGTGATTATGATTGTGATTGTGATTGTGATTGTGAGTGTTTGATGGTAACTAACTGTTTGCTTCTGTTTTCATTGTATGCGTGCAACCATGTGTGTTTGACACTACTTATCATGTGAAAATAACATTATTGTTGTTTCCAAAGTATTGGTCTACTTTGGAAGAATGTTGAAACAAAACAATAAACAAACACAAGTGGATGACGAATAGTGTTTGATCACCTACCTACCATTAGTTTGGCTCCTTGGTTGATTTGGAATTTAGTGTTAGTGTTACACTAGTCATCATCAGTAAAACAATAACTAAACAAAGCTGTCCACACGAGAAGGTTTTCTGATCATAACCCATTACAATCACACAAGAATACAACATGCTTTTGTCTCTATATCTTCTTCACCACCTTGTTTATCTGGCTGAATATACACGCACTGGTGTCTTTTTCTGAGTTATCAATAACTAATAACTCACCAAGTTGTTATTGTGGATCATAGAATCGGCTACTTCTACTTTTGCTGAATCGTGGAACTCTCTCTTTGTTATTATACAATAAAAACACTATAAATAATTATTATTTTTTTAAACTTATTTTAGATTATATTTGTAAAACATTTTATTTTCAGTTTTTATTTAAAAAAAGAAATTTTAATTTCAAGATGTTATAGAGTAATCAAACTTTTTAGATTTGAAATCTTTTTTTTAATTAGATTATTTGATAAATTTTACGTATTGAAATTATATATCCTAGAATATTAATGTATTTTAGATGTAAAAATAATATTAAAATACTAAATTGCAAAGAGAAATTATAGATAAATTTATATTCATGTAACTTTATAAAAAAATTATATAGCATTATTAATTTATAATTTATCTAACTCAAAATCATAAATGTTTATTAATTTCTAGAGTTTCTCCTAAATATTTATGCAAATCACCTTTACCGGGGATAAATTGATTCTTAAATTCAATTTGACCTTTTGACTTTTTCCTTATCCAGCTAAGCCAATACAAAACCAGTTGACTTTAAAGGTTTGGTTTTTTTAAACCAACAATCTTGGAAAAAACTCTAGAGAACCCCCATTGATCTAGCCAGAGATGGAATCCATTCTTCTAGAGAAGATAGGATTATTCTCCAACAAGATCTCTAAAGACGATCTGAAACCAGGAGACCACATCTATTCATGGCGTAACGCTTATATCTATTCTCATCACGGTAACCCATCTCCTTCTCTCTCTTCTGGGTTTATCAAAGATCCAAACTTTATGTTTGCAATCTCACAGGAATCTACATAGGAGACGGAAAGGTCATTCATTTCACACGTGGAGGCGGTCTTGAAATCGGAACGGGAACTTTTTTGGACAAGCTCATCGTCAGCTCTATTACCAATCACGGAGGAGACAACCCTTGTCCTAACTGTGGAGGAAAGCAATCCAACACGCATGGAGTTATCTCTTCTTGTCTCGATTGCTTTCTCTCCGGAGGAGATCTCCTTCGCTTCGAGTACAGTGTCTCTCCGGCTCTGTTCATGTCCAAGCTCCGAGGCGGTACCTGCACGACGGCGGCTTCGGATCCTTCGGAGGAAGTGATCTCTCGTGCGGAGTTTCTTTTGCTGAGAAATGGGTTTGGTGAGTACCATGTGTTCGAGAATAACTGTGAGGATTTTGCGATGTACTGTAAGACGGTTTGGTGGTGGGGAGAAGCTATGTGCTTGGGAGAAGCGGTCAGGCTAACTCGGTGAGTGCGGCTGCGTGTGTTGCGCGTATGGTTAGTCCTTGGGCTAGTAATGCTATACGTCTGTGTTCGGATGTTGGTATGAGGAGTGATGCTGTTAAAGTGCCTGTGGAGAGCCTCGTTGCTCGGTTTAATCAGGCTGATACATTGGCAAAGGAGAGCTGAGTTTGGTTTGGTTCTGATTGTGTGCAATGTGTGTATTTGATTGTTGGTTAATGCCAGATTGAATCTGCTTCTAAATTCTTTGAATTGTGTAACTCTATTGTATGATGTGTGAATACAGTTTAATTGAGGTCTTCATGTTTGTGTTGTGTAAAAACGTAAACGCGTAAAGAAAGAGATGTGGTTGATTCTTTACTCGTTATAACCACGCTTGAGATTGTCTTATTTTTGCGTAATCAAGAAAACACGGTTTCTAAATTAAATTTAAGTTGATTACTGGTTGGTTAAAGTTTATATATAGTGGCCAAGAACACCACGCCAACTGCCATGTTCAATTCACAAGACCATAAGAGTTGGAACTGTAAGCCATGATGACTAGTAGGTTCAGGCATGAGGCATAACAACACCAGCTTCTGGTCTAGAGAAAACGGCTGTTGACTCGTAGCTGAGAAAGACGGGTGAATGGAGAGAAGAACATTCAGTTCTCGGTTCGGTTTGATTGTTTTTAATAGAATTAAAAGTGTGGTCTGATTCGGTTTGCTTCTTATTTTTGTTATAAATTTTTGAGTCAATACCGTTTAATTCATCTAATGCTTCGGTTCGATTAGACTCGGTTTATATACGAGAAGACGAGGAGAGTCGAGACCACACCAGTATAGAGAGAGAGGGGGAGAGACTCTTGATTGACTCAACACACCTCCTTGAGAAGACGATGAGCTCGAAGAAGGGGGATTAGCGAATCTCGATAGATATAAATCATAATCTCCAATTTCTCAATCCCATTTTCATTTTGTTCATCGTGAAATCATGTCTGGCTCCCTGTAGAATCTGATCCTGGTAAACCTTTTTTTTTTCTATCCAATTTGGGGTTTATTGTCTAATAGCTCCTTATTGTTCTCAGCTTCTTCAAATATACATCAAGGATTGGTCATGTTATATAGTAGTAGATAGTGTCTGTGTAAGCTATAGATGTTGTTGTTATTGATAATGTTTAGGTGTTTTCACGGAGATTATACAACAAATGCAAGTGAAAGGTGTGCAGGTTGAAGAGTTGTATTCCTTGGACATTACTTCTCTTGATGAAATAAGGTTTGTTCACACTCTTTTGGTTGCTTCTTGTTTCCAACAAAACTCAGTCAATAATACTGTTGGGTTCTTCTTTGTTTTAGTCCTGTTTACGGATTGGTATTGCTTTTAAGTGGCGTCCTGAGGAAAAGGAGTCTCGTGTTGTCATCACTGAACCAAACCCAAACTTCTTCTTTGCCAGCCAGGTCCCACTCTCTCCCCCCACATTTAGTTTTTTTTTTCAACTCTTTTGGGAATGTTATAACTCTATGTGTGTTCTCTTGTAGATAATCAACAATGCTTGTGCTACACAAGCCTTACTGTCTGTCCTCATGAACTCTTCGGTATCGAGATCGGTTCAGAACTGTCTGAACTGAAAGAGTTCGCTAAAGACTTCCCACCTGAGCTCAAAGGTTTAGCCATCAGCAACAACGAGGCGATACGTGCAGCTCACAACACCTTTGCTAGGCCTGACTCATCTTCCACCACCACGGACGAGGATGAGATAGCTGCTCGGAGGAGAAAAAGGAAGAGGAAGATGATGATGTGTATCATTACATCAGCTACTTACCCGTCGATGGTATCTATACGAGCTCGATGGTCTTAAAGAAGGACCCATCAGCCTTGGACAATGTCTCGGTGAGCCAGACGGAATCGAGTGGCTCAAAATGGTCCAACCTGTGGTGCAAGAGAGGATTGACCGGTATCTCCAGAACGAGATTCGGTTTAGTCTCTTGGCTGTGGTTAAGAACAGGAAAGAGATGTACCGGAGCTGAGCTGAAAGAGTATCAGATGAAGATAGAGAGAGAGGATTTGCAGCAGGTGGGGTGCACTGCAAGCTGATAAGTACGCTGAGAAGAGCAGCTACGAGGCTCTGGATAAGTCTCTTTCTGAAGTCAACGTCGGCATCGAGACAGTGTCGCAGAAGATTGTAATGGAGGAAGAGAGGGCCAAGAACTGGAAGAAAGAGAACTTGAGGAGGAAACATAACTATGTCCCTTTCCTCTTCAACTTCCTCAAGATTCTTGCAGACAAGAAGAAGCTCAAGCCTCTCATTGAGAAAGCGACGTTAATACCTTAATCAGTTTTTTTTGCAAGATATTAAACTTTATATGTATGAGGGTTTGATTGTATTCAGTCTGAGGATTTTTGTAGAACCAAATCTCTTAATTACATGAAACAATAAATCAAAACAGAGTTACAAAACTTGTTCTCTTCTTTAATGTAAAAACTTCTATAATGGCAGATATCTCACTGCTGCAATCATCATCGGTTTAGACTCACAAAACCGAAGATCGTCATATCATCACTCGTACCTGGTGGTTGTGAAAGAGAGAGTAAACCGGCTGCTTGAGATGGTATATATATCCCCAAATGTCGACATAGCGGCTGCTGATCTATCCTTGAATATTCCAACTTGTCCGTCACTTAGTATTGACCCAAAATCTACTACTAGCCCTGAAAACATATATTACATGATCTTACGATATTTGAACAGATTATTGAAAAAAAATTGAGCCACTGATCAACCGAGGAGACTAGACTGTACCTGCATAAAGACGTTAAAGAACGGGGAAGCCCACGCCGAAACTGGAGTCATCTTCCAAATCACTTGTTTGAGAAAGCTCGCCATTTGTAAATGCATTCCATGAGTTTCTTGACGAACTTTCATTTGATGTAACTGAGTGGGAGACCTTATTTGTACTTCTAGAGGACAGAGCCGAGCGCTGAATTAAACCGGATATGAGAAACCATTTTTTCCCCACAAGGCTACAAATAGTTTCAGGTGTGGAAGAAGAAAAGCTTACCTTATGGGAAGGTATTTGAAGCGGGGAACTGTGGAGCATGGCATGATATTTGACTCTGAGTTACTTGGTAGTTTCTGGAAGTATCTGTGTACATTCGGTTTAGTTGCACAAAGAATCCAAATAGTAACTGCGTGGCGTAGTATGACTGCTTTTCGTTCTCCCAAAGATAAGGCTCGTACCTTTTTTAGACATTTCAAAACACAAGCATCAGAGAATGATTGAGACAAATAAAACGATAAGATGAGATGATTCCCATTAACTTGTTAGTAAAGATGTGCTTGGTCATAGTTTAGGGATAAGGTTCCTTACGTGAGCCAGTCTATAGGATCCAACTTTTGGTGTCAGTTGGGAGATTACTCCATCAATGCGCCTCTGTTGACTGACTTGTTTTGCTGTTGGCCCTGCTTTCGCCTGAAAGCTGATCTGTTCATTGTGATCTTTGGTTGTATCTCCACATTGGTGCTTGTATCACCCCCGAAAAGATGTCCGAGGCAAATCTCAAATCCAGTAAAATTTGTAAAACCCCCTTCTCTGGAAATTTGGGGTTCGTTGGCTCCCTGGCAGATAAGAAATCCTCATAAATAATGATGATCTGCGTTGTACAAGAGAAATTGAAAAAAAAATCATTTTATAAGCAATCACTAGCTTGGAGATATTTACTGATGAAAGTGAATAAGTGTGTATAGGAGAATAATGATAACGAACATTTTGAAGAGAAATCGTTTCCCGTTGGCAGAAACATTCTGCAGCATGTAGAAAATAATCATAGAAAAGGAAGTAAACAGAGACAACGCACTTCTCCAACAGGCTTGAAGCAAACTTTTGCAAAATTGACTTATCCAGTACATGCCTCCAATTCGATGGATCTCTTCTGATGCTCGACAAAGAAATGAAATTTATATAGAGCGAAGGCAAGGACGGAAGTGATATCTTCAACTCACTCTCGCCCTGCTCTTCCTTGACTATTGTCTCTTCCCACCCCTGCATTATCACTTCAAAGAGTCAGTAATTTCCAAAAACAAAGAGTGAACAACTAACTACTATGTACATTTTTCAGAATATCTAATATCAATGCAAAACAGCTAAGAAGAAAGGATAAGGATCGTTTTTTAGTTACCCTTAAAGGTTGTGAGCAG